>NC_047016.1:41435371-41470816 GCF_902652985.1 Pecten maximus
ATCTATAAATGCTACTAATTTCCATAATTGAGGCTGTTTATGCATCCATATGAGCTTTTAGAGTCATGGACTATGGACAACTGCTATATCGGGTGACCGATATCTTGGCCACCATCTAAAGGTGTTATTTTTGTACAAATAATCGCAGAGGACTTCAAGATTAGCTCACTTCATCCGTTAACGCGAAAATAAATGAATAAATAGATAAAAAAAAAAAAAAAAAAAAAAAAAAAACGCGAGATATTAGCGATTAAAAGTAGTATATTCACTAATCGGTTGAGTAATTATGTATTTCAATTAAAGTTTATATGTGACATTTCGATGACTAGTACGGTATGTACATTGTCGCCTCCATCAGACAACTGATAAGGGAGCAGCATGCGTAAACACTGGTGTAAAACGAATACGAGTTGTCTTCGAAATTCGAACATCGAAGACGATTGTCGACCCTCGCACATTTGCGACCAGGTATTGGGCAAAGAGTAGCAATATCTAGTCATGTCGGTCAAATTACAATGCAACATCATTGTATTGTACACTTGCAGCATAGCAAAAATCCTTATCAATGTTGGAATTTCGAAGACAACTCGTACACTTTCTACGCCTTTGTGTACAGATGCGGCCCTGGTCATTTGTCTGATGTTGTCGACAGTCGCCAAACGTACAAGTCATCGAAATGTCACGAAGAAACAATCATTGTGTAACAAAAATCTCTACATAAACCATACTTTCCACCTGAGGGAAATAACATGCATTTCATCTGATATAAATATAAATGTATGTAAAACTTAGGATAAAATACCTTTCTTATCATTTCCGGAACCATTCTTTTTACCAAGTGTTGTTGTAGTCTCCGTATTTGGTGACCCAGGTGCGTCATTTAAATTTGCTGTTGTCGTGGTTCTAGTCGTAGATGAAGTAGATATTGTTGTCGTAGGTGTAGCAGTTGTGGTTGTAGTCGTTGGAACGGATGATGTTGTCGTAGTCGTCGTTGTAGCAGGTGTGGGTGTAGTCGTGGATGTAGAAGGTGTGCTTCTAGTCGTTGGGGTGAGGGTAGGTGTCGTCGTTGTAGTCGTTGATGTTGTCGTTGTAGTCGCGGAAGCAGATATGGATGTCGCCGTTGTTGAGTCTGTCGTACTGGCCGTTGTTTTTTCTTCAACTTAGTACAATAAAAGTAGATTGATGAAAATGTATTTCCAACATACCACCGCATATCGCATATGCAAACCTTATATACTCTGAAATATGGTCATTTATTTACACCAACAAAAAATTACCACAGTTCATCTTCATTAAGAAACATGTATAAAATACAGATCTAAAAGGTCTAAATCGAATACCAGAACAGTTGGCGACGTCTATCATCCCGACAAACTGCGTGGTATAACCAGTTGGACATGCTAGGCACTCCGTCTGTCCTTCTTGGTTCTGGTAAGTTCCTAATGCACAGTAAACACACCATCTGTTCTCTTCACTGGTACCTGCTGGGCACTGAACTATAGCAAAACAAAACAGTTTGTTAGATTAATAGCATCTAACTTTACTCTGTACAGGTAAGATTATGTTATAGGTTTATAGATGTGAATTATCATGGAATGTGATGCTTTTGGGATAATAAAGTCAATCCCAACGATATATGATATATTGTCGGGATACCTACAATTATGTTTTGAATATCATTTAGTATATTTGGCAGACTTCTAAATTGCAATCTGCAATAATTTGGCATATAAGAAATATTCCGAATGAAAATGCAGAATAGCATAAAAATGTCAACGGACATTGATCAACACAAATACTTCTAAAGATTGTCAGATTGATCATGTCGCACTTTTATCGAAAACCTGAAGCAAGTGGCTAGCCTATGGTGGTCTTTATTTGATTTTTTTTTTTCAATTTAGGGAACAATGCATATTAATGCACCATGTGGAGGACCTACCACAGGCGCCGTCGTTTGCAATAGAGCCATTTGGACACGTGATCACAGCAGAAAAATCAAGGGTGCTGGGATCGATGTTGTAAGTGACATTGTTGACATTCACGGTAAAGAAATCGGAGGCAGAGTTGTTGATCTCCTGTGCAGTCTGTTCTAATTCGGTAATTGCATTGAGATAGGTCTGGAGGTCTGCACTCACTGTAAGAAAATTAGCATATGATGTAGAGTAAGTAGGTTTCCGTAGAATTGTAGTTTTTCTAACTCATACATTTTTATACTGACGAAATACTTCATGTAAGATAATCATTTGAATTTTTTTTCATTGCATAGTTACTTTGACATTAAAAGATTTGTCTTGCAGCCAAGATATACTTTTAAACAGAAAATGAAATCTAGGACGAACATCGACATGTTTAAAATTAATACGGAAATAACAGAATGAAACACGAAATCTTACCGATATTGTCTTCTAACAATGCAGTGAGGTTGAAATCTTGAAGTTCTTCCACATTAATGAAGAAAGATATATCTGCTGTTGTAGTTGTATCTCGCTTACGTCTAGAGGAACATCCGGTGGTGGATATAGACACGTCACAGGCATTGTTACGTACACACTGGGCTTCTCCTGCTGCGGAGTTTAATGCTTGATCAGTCTCTGTTCCACAGGGAAGGGCAACAGGATATGTCACCGATGTATCAATTGTCAAACGGGTTCCGGGACGTATGCCTATAGCAAATATACGGTTGACTTATAAATGAAAAACTATTTGTACAAGAAGGACATTGAAAAAAGTAACAGAACAAGACGTGAATGAATAAAGATATATATAAATAAACGGCCATACATGTCTTGTCTGGGATATTGGCAATGCTAATGTCTCATGAATAGCATTTTATTATGTCTGATTTACATCTGAAAAGTTATTTAATCTTTAAAGTACTGTTGTAATTCTATGTTTTAATTTGATTGTATACTTGTCTTCATGTCCAGAATGATGGTTTTGAAATATTTCTATGACAAATTTTTAAGATGAAAATTTAATATGGATATGGATCTTCTTTTATGATATATATATATATATATATATATATTGACAAAGATATTCAAATGCAAAAATGTTGATGTTCTAGATAAAACTTTGCTATGTCATTGATTCTGAGGAAAGCTTACTCGCACAGCTGGGAGGGATTCTATTCCATGTATATGAGGTGTTGGCTCCACATTCATAGTAATCCAAGGGAGGTTCAACGAATTCCATTCCTGTTTCACAGATTATTACACATCGCGTGTAGTCTCCTTCAGATACACAAAAATCTGTCTTTGTGTACCGGCTTCTAAGCAAAAGATGTCCGACTGGCTCACATGCTACAAAATTTCAAAATTTGTTACGAAAGGTTACCGTTAATAGTAGGGGGACAAGCAATTAATTCACTTCAATGAGGTTGACCAGTTTAATTGTATAAAGGAAAACAATTCATTCACTCAAATTAATGATGTTAACCGGTTATATTGTACAAATTGACATCACATGTATTTACCAGGGCATGGATCTGTGTTACAGGAAATTTGATCTTGGCCGCTTCCTAAACAATCGGCACCATCTGGTCCCGGCGACGGGTTCGTACAAGTTCTAATCCGTGTTTGATTTCCTCCGTTACAACTTTTACTGCATTGACCATAGTCTCCCCAATCCGCCCAGTTTCCATTGACTTTGAAAGATGAAGATGAACATGTTTTATCATTCAAATAAGAATTAATATAGAGCTAAAATAAACATATATGAATAATCAACTATAGGCTAACATAATTTTTTTTAAATATTTTCAACCGTGAAACCTATTATCCGAGATCAAAACGCAGTCACATATAGCGAAGTAATACTCGTAACGTTGCAGTATACCTAATGTATAGGTTGTGCTACCAAAGTTCTCTTTTTACAACACATGATTTCGAAATATATACTTTTATTAAGACCATATAAACACTTACCAATTGCCTCCTCGCATAATTTCCCTTTAAACCCAGTTGCACATGCGCACGTATAATTCCACGCGCCACTGGTACATGTCGCTGCATGCTCGCATTGGTTATTAACACAGAAGTCGGGAGCATTCTCACAGTTGTCTCCCGTGTACCCACTTTTACAATAACATCGGTATCCATTTAACAGATTCTCACAAATATGGACACCACATGGACTAGCTGTGCATTCATCAAATTCTAAAGGACAAAATGGTAGTTTAGAAAAACTATCGTGGCGAAAATAGGTGTGGTATTTTCTTATATTGTTCATTATATTGCAGAGCGTATTTTATTTATGTGTATTATCAAAATAGCCATCGTCCCTTTTAAAATCATCATTGGTTCAATAAAGATTATGAATGTAAGAGATTGTATGACAAATAAGACTTTGTTTTTTCTCTTGATACGAAATACTGGACTTGATAATTCGTTTGTGTATGATATTAGGACATTATAATTACCGTCACACTTGGAAGGCGTATCAATATCGATCCCAATTTTATCTTTGAAGTTGTCCATGTTGTAAAAGGCGTCGTCGCCATTAGGTAAGCATGTCGCAATGTCAGTTTGTAAATCAGCATCACTTTTACTGGAATTTGTCATTTGTAAGCCAGAAATACGACAACCTAAGTAATAGAAAATACCAGGTCAATATACCCCTTAATATATCTTAAGCATATCTTCAACGTTAATTCCTATAAAGTAATACTGCAAACTGTCTTTACCTTTAACCCTTAATGCTTATAACGGAAACGGAAAAATGTATCAAAATAAAAATGCCTCACCTTCAAATAAATAAGATGTATGGAGAACGGAATAATTTTAGTATTATCAATATCAAAGGATTTAATAAACAACAATGCCTCATTGAAGCCTTTGCTACAAACCATTCAAACTTAAGAACAATGAAAAGCAAACAAGGTTAGATTTACGATAACTTACTGCCATTGTTTCCACTGTTCTGTGTCATTAAAAGATAGGAACCAATGACAGACACGTTTCCTGTAGTAACTGGAACGGCTCCGACGTTGTTGCCATTGATTGCTAGTTCGGCCTGATTCGTGGTACCTAACCATTTGATTGCAACATGAGTCCAACCATTTGATTCGATCTGGATCGTAGATCTAACAAAAAGCCATTTGCAAACAATTAACATAATTTCCATATGTTACAATGATTATGATAATATGCATTTGCAGATTAAGAGAAAATGAAACAAATTAAAATATGTTTTCATCAACTCGAACTAACGTGTCGGATATTGTGACACCCGAGTTTTCTATGAATTAAACTTCAATGTTCTGTCTTAATTGAAAAATGTTATGTTTTAGCTATTGTCTTATCCTTTGCCAAATGTACAATAATGTAGAACACAGCATACCTGAAGAAGTCCAACGTTTCAGCATCAACGATATCAAGCATTGATGTATGGGTACCACCGTTGACGAATCCAAACGAAGGTCGGGTGACATTTCCGGAGGGACATTTCATCCAGAACATCAGAGTTAATGATTCCAGTGTTGTTGTTAGAGGTGGAAATGTCATGTTGTTTCCAGGGGAGTTTAGCACAACATCGTAGGCTATAACAAGAGTGTTTCAGCATGATATATTCATCTGGTAATACGTTTTCTGTTGAATAAGCAGGTTTGGAAGTAAATCAAGTGACATTTACAGAAATATTTGATATAGTTGTCATTTCTCCCCATTGCAGTCTATTCAGCATGTTTTGTTTAGACGGTTTTGGAAAAAATAAACAAACTCTTTTCTCTCTTTCTACACACATTATTTAAAATGTAGGTAGTTGAAACATGTTTAATTGTATCATATGTAATGGTAATAAGCTAGAGATCTTCTAAGAAAGTATTAAAGAAAAAGATAAAACTTAGTAGAACGAATTGTAATTTGTTGTGTCTAATCCTTCCTCCACTGGCACTCACGTGTACAGTTTAAATCAGCTGTTTGCCCTCGTTCGATCGTTGTTTTACCCACGTCACACTTGTTACAATTCTTGCTGTTCGCATTCGGTTGGTATTCGCCGAGAGGGCATTTCGTGCAAGGGATGACTCCAGATGCCGAATAGCTCCCCATCGAACACACCGCTGAAAATAAACCATATAAAGAAACGAACGCAACGGGATGTACTACCTGATTAATCACTTGATTAACGGTAAATTTAGGAAACATTTTTTGCTTTGAATGATAAAAGGTTTTTATTGTGATAATGAAATAAAAGATAGGTTTAGACAATATTTTCTCAAGTCCATTCAGACAAGCATATCATTGAGTAGGGAAAGCAAGTGAAACCCTTAGGAAATAATGATATACTTACGAAAGCATTCTGAGATATTTTTCCGGCCTGATTCCTTGGTAGACATATCTGAGGGACACGCCTTACACATCGTTTGGTAAGTCTCGTTCTGGAAGGTTCCGACTGGACATTTGGCACAAGACGATATCGTGGATTCGTAATATTTGCCGGTAGCACAGCCCTCTTAAATTACAGATGCACACTATTAACCGGATGTTTTATTGATATGATCACTACTTTGTCAATAAATCAATAGAATATTAATAGCTCATATTTTATTAAACGATCATTGTTACATGTTGCCTTTCAATACCTTATCAGATCAATGTTTATATAAAATGGTTTTAAAAATCAGACATAAAATCCGCCAATAAAATTCACTGAACCTCAACGCTTCAATACATTTGGCTGAAAGTCCATGAAATGCTATGATTACTCTACTTTCAGGACTAAGAACACGTTTAAGAACTGACCTAGCTTTTATAACGTTAGATGCATGTCTAACATTTGGATTAGCTACATAAAGGCCTACCACAATTAGGAATGTCTCCATCATATTTTGCCGTCTGTCCGAATGGACATTCCATCATTGGCCAACGATCTGCAGTAAGCTGAGCAGGAACTATACCATCAAATGACAGCGCATTTCCGCCACTAGCTATCTCATTGTCGATCGCAGTTATGATATCGGAAATATCTTGGTCATTTTTCTGCAGGTCGTCAGCCGACGTGCCTCCTTCCCAACTGATTTCCAGTGTGATTTTCAAGGTTATAACATAATCATTGTCAGTTGTACGCTTGACGCGGAAAGGTACATTCCGGTCCAGCCCAGCAGGTCGCCATCTCCCGGTGGTCAGACTTATTGTCTCTCGTCTTCGTCTAGAGGTCACAGGTCCACAGATAACTTTAATAGTATCTCGTATGCAGCCTAGAACATCAAAACTGAATTTATTTGAAGTGAGTTTTATGTTTTTTGAAAATAGAACTTACAAAATTATTAGATAAAAACATTTCAATATGGTCAACTTTGACTCTTAAGTTGCTTAGTGGCTTATGCACATGTCCATCTACACACAAGTTATGACACTGGCTTCAGTAATACCGGACCGAAATATATTTCGTTCAGTCGATTTATAACGTTACCTGGAGACTGCCAGGGCAGAAAATAGCCTATTCCATGGATGTACCTACAGTATATAAAACAGATTTCAATTTGATGTTCAATCTCTCAATTAAACCGCGTTTTTCGGGGGTTTCTCCACGAATTGGACAACTCATTTACATTTTAGCATTAAGTTAACACGTAGTGACACTGTATGCATGCCTATACTTATTCGCGTGATTTGTTGGATTTGGAACATTCAATCGTTTGGGTATCGTTTTTGTAACGTGATTGTTTGTTCCCTCCTAAATATGGCGCTGTTGACCTGACGCGCCATTTAGGCGGTTTATTCGGGCAGAAATGCATCAAAAGAAAAATATTTTCATTTAATCATTTTAGTTCGTATACTGCAAAGCTCATGCCTTAGACAATCGAGTTAAAAAATTAGACGACTAAATGAGCATAAAAATGTAGGAACTCAACTTTAATTCAATGTATATATACACGCTATTATATACATTTTATCAGTTTGAGGCTTTAAGTGGAATGCTTCTCGCTTATATTAGCACATGCTGGTAAATATTCTTGTAATTTACCTGTATCATTTGGACACCTATTACTCCATCCATTGTTCACCAACTCGATCATATAAGCAAGGAATTTATCCTTCAGGCCAGACTGTACATTTGGATCATTGCAATCTCCAACAAAATAATGCAGATCTGCGCCGATAGTATTGGCATCTGGGGGTCTCCGCTCTGTAAGGAAATATAATCCAACGATGTAAAGGATGATAGAATTATGATATTATGTAGTGGTGTAACATAAGTTAAAGATAAACAAATTTTGGAAAATATGTAAACTGAACTTAAACTTTAGGCTAAGGAATGGGAGAGTGGATGGGTGGGGGTATTTATTGCAAGTAGTTGTGCAGAAGAAAATACTGTATACCTGCACAATCGTCAGCCTCTGGTGGATCCCATAACTGTTGATCCGTGCATACGAACATTTGGTTTTTACTGGTTCCCGAGGGATACCCAAAGTCCACACTACACGACAACCGGCAGTACTCATTACCCGCGGTCTGGCAGACGAACGCACCGTTAGCAGGTGGCTGGATAGCTGGGCATTTATCTGTAATAGGAAACTGTATATTTAACGAGTATGATAAATAGAATCACTGTCTTATCCTAAGTATTACGGAATTGAGGGAGTGGAACATTTGAATTATCTAAGAAAACAATTTTACGTGTGTACATAACAAATGTGTCTCATTCTCTTGCGACCAAGTCGACTACTGTTACTGTATATGCTTCACAAAGGGTACCACGATAGCTCAGTTGGTTAGAGCGCCGGCCACTTAACCGCGGGTTTAGATCCGAGGTAAGTGGTTCGACGCTCACTAACCGTGTCGGTTTGTGTTGCTATGTTGTTATAGTCACCACCTTCTACAATGATAATAACTTTTCACGAGCTTCAGATTATGTCACTTACCATTACAGGTTGGTTGCTCGCCTCCTCCCCAGTCCCAGACCATTTTTGTAGAGTTGGGACCTTCCCGTTCACATGTTATGGTAGTGTTACCGATTATTTCGTAGTTCCTGATACACGATACATTACAGACGGTCCCGTATGTGTACTCTGTGCCCGGACAGTCGGGCAATATCAGTTCATCGTCGAATTTTCCATCAGGAGAATCACATTCTAGATCTAAAATGAATGTTTATCATTTGATCTGTTTGCATATTTTTTTAGCAAGAGAAAATATATTTATAATTATCAAACATGTTCTCAGCTTAATTAGCTTAGTTATTTTTACACTCTATTCAATGAGCGCAAATATTACCAATAATACAGGAAAAAAGATTCGAACGGGATAATACCATATCAATATTGCACGCTCTGGTATCAAGCTTATTTTATATAACGTCGCATTACTAGCCGGGGTCATTTAAGGACGTACAATGTTTTGGAGGTGTACAAAAGTCCGGAGTACCCTGAGAAAAATCACCGGCCAACAGTCATTCCCTGGCAAATGCCCCGAGTGGGTTTCGAACTCGCGACCCAGAGGTTTAAGGGCTAAAGTGTCTTAACCACTCGGCCACCGTGGCCCAAATTTAGTTGTAATATTTTTAGATATTATAATTAAAGGACTGTGTGTTGCGCTGGACATAACAAACTAACGACGTAGTTACAGGCATTGCAACAATCCTAGCCAGTAGGCTTTCCTCAGAGAAATTCCTTCATTATTGTCACGTATCTCAATAACAAATGAAATAGGTCTGAATGTAGTAGATTATCACTAGAAAAGGAAGAATGGATAAGGTGGGGAAATATAACTATGTTTTACTACTGGTTGCCCTTTCTCCAACCAAATATTGACTTTAAAGACTTAGATGTCATCCTGAATAAAAAATTGTGCGTATTTCTGTCAATCTAATTATAATTCAAATTCCTCATTCTGTTTAAGGAAAACGGAAACCAGGCTCCAGTTCCGTTTAATAGCTACTGGAAACAAATACCCAGTTCCTTCTATACTGTTTATGATTACTTACGTTCCACAACGACATCGAAACTGCAAGGAACCACTGACTCTTTTCCACTGGGATCACGGGCTACATAAGAAATGGGATGTTTTCCAATGCCAAATTCACTCCCCGAGTCCTGTCCTATCGTCCTGATGATAGTAACGTCGCCAGAATTATCCGTGGCCGTTGGCGCCATCCAAACAACTGTGGCAGAAGATTTACCTTTGTCGGCATATTCTCTCACAGGACTCACTGGACAAAAAGTAAAATGTGGTGCGCGTTTGTCTGAAAAAATGCAAATTTATCTACATGTATAATAATTGGTAAGCTGGTTGTCAGGAAAAGCAGAAAAATTAAATGAAAAAAAATTATAAAAACTTTTTTTAAAGATATGTTTGCTCTTGGTACCATTGCAATTAGTATGTTCTTTATATCATAACGGAGGAGTTATCTCCCTTAGACGCCTAGATATATATTCTTTTATCTAGCACTTGCGTGATTTCCTGTCGTTTAACCCTTACCTAATTTGCGATTTCATATGTCTCACCGCTGACAGGAAAAAAAACACTCACAAGCTGTTCCCAACTGTAGGTCTCTCGTTTATAAATGAATTGCTATAGAAGATAGCATTTCATGAGGTTTCATATCAATACCATATCATGATGTCTATAAAAGTTGAAACACTTATGCTTACCTGAAGATATCACTTTTTATACCCAAGCGATCATAGTAAAATCATTCTATGGATGAATATGTGTACAAAGTATATTATTTCAGTTTTGATCAGATTACTGATATTCGTTAACACCATTAGATTTAATTTATTATCATAACTTTCGACTGTTGAACTGATTGACAATTATTCAGGCTTTCCTGTCCTTCGATTATTTCAGTTTTGATCAGATTACTGATATTCGTCAACACCATTAGATTTAATTTATTATCAAAACTTTCGACTGTTGAACTGATTGACAATTATTCAGGCTTTCCTGTCCTTCGATTTAAAGGAAAATGTGACAGACGAGGGACGGACCGACAACGGACGGACACACTGCGCCATAGCATAAACTCGTCGGTCCTTTGAATCAGGTGAACTCATGATACCTGCATATTGGGGATAATGTATGTGTCGTAAACACAAGTATCATTTTGGTGGCCATGACAAAATAATTCATATTTGATCGTTCTTGTTAGTTAAAGGCAACAATTTCGTATATGTAAACACTATGGAATAAAGTCTGTCTACCTTGGCAAGATGGAAGGGGTGCCGTCCATAGCCCATCACTCTGACAGTGTATAAATCCGCCGTCAGATTCATACCCAGTAGCTGAACAAGTTGTGCCACACACCGAGTTGTAATATGTCTGACTGGAACAATACTTCTCTCCGTTTTGTGGGTTTTCAAGATCATCACACTGTATTTCTGTAAGTATATCAATATGTTATCGAAGCCACGTCTAACAATACACAAATAATAAATATTACCAAGTGAACAATAAAAAAAAAAGAAAAAAAAAGTCGGATATATGTATAACGTACTATTACATTCTTTGCTATCTCTATAGATTTAGATACGTACTAGAACATTGTTTGTCATCTATATAGATTTAGATAATTATTTGAGCATTGCTAGTTTTCTCTAAAGTTGTAGATACGTACTAGAACATTGTCATTTATATAGATTTAGATAATCATTTGAGCATTGTTAGTTTTCTCTAAAGTTTTAGATACGTACTAGTACATTGTGCCACCTGGCCGTCAAAGTATCCGTTATCTTTGCATGTTCTTGATGTTGATGAAAAATCTGTCAGCTCGTAACCCTCATTGCACGAAAATAAGCACGTGGTTCCCAAAATAGGGTCATACTGATAAGGAGTACAGCGCATTTGCCCATTAACAGGATGGCCCGGTATGTTGTCAGCTTTATCACATCGTGTCACTGTATTCAAAACAAATAGTTTATTGTCGAGTAAATATTGAACAGCTCATTTTCATTGTGTATAATGCTACGCTGTTTTAAACTTGTATGTGGCTGTAGATAATTTAAATCATTCTCCTTGATTTAGTACACAGAACTGCCTTATGACGATTTATAGCTTTAATGTATGTTTTTAAAGGTAGGTACTGCTATTAAGTGAGATTCGAAAGAGTTGTTACAAAAATATTAGTTATGTACCTTGACAATGAATATCAAAAAGCTCTAAATGTGTGTTTATCTTCTCGTCTTTCATTCACATAGAAATGACATGTCGTAAATGATTCCAATAACGGGCGCCAAATTGATTTCAAAACGATGCCACAGTAGTGCATGAAATACGAAATATGTATTAAAAATATCGTTTTTGTATCAGTTATCAATACAATCTTGTTCTAATTATCATTTGAAATCAAAAGTGCGTATTACTGTTAAGGGAGTTTTTGAATTTTACCAAAACGTTCACCTTGGAACTCGGTTAACTCAGAGACACGAAGTACTCGAAGCTTTTTCATGATCCTGACGATTTTGAGGTAAAGAAGTTTGGTGTATTTTAAAACAAGACATGTTTAAACTTACCGTTGACAGTGAAGGAGATAATGCACGTGTCCGAATTGCTATGGTCGTCAGTGACACTGTAAGGGATTGCATAAGAACCCTTCTCGAAATGGGAGCCACTTGGGAGTCCAAATTTCTGTTTCGGCCTACAAAAGTTTTACGGAAATGAATAATTGGACAAAATTCATATCTCGTCCTCGCTCGCCAAATATATTCAGTCTACGACCCTGCTCTGCACAACCAACGGTCCTACTATGTGATTTTATACAATATACAACTTACGGTCCTACTCTGGTATAGATACAATCTACGGTCCTACTGTGTGATTTATACAAGATATAACCTACGATACTACCTGTGTTTTGATACAAGATACAACCTACGGTCCTATCCTGTGTTTTGATACAAGATACAACCTACGGTCCTATCCTGTGTTTTGATACAAGATACAACCTACGGTCCTATCCTGTGTTTTGATATAAGATACAACCTTCGGTCCTTCTCTGTGATTTTATACATTGTACAACTTACGGTCCTTCTCTATGATTTTATACGAGATACAACCTACAGTCATATTCTGTGATTTATTCAAGATACAACCTACGGTCCTATCCTCTGTTTTGATGCAAGCTACAACCTCATCCAATATCAAACAAGGCATTTTTATGATCATGTCCATCAAAGGAATGATATGGGATTTATCCTATTGTCTTATAGTGTTGTTAAATACATTCTCTTGAACCTGTTTATTATTATTATTATATTAATAGTTTTAGCATTGAATATTGAAGAAAAAGAGTAAACGTTAAACAAAACGTACGTCAGTTTGCCCTGTTCAGGATCAGTCGCAGTCGGTTCCGGCCAAGTTACAACTACAGACGTCTCCCTTGGCGGAGCATAGCGCACACGTTCTACCTCTTGACAGCTAATACTAGGCGGCTTATTGACGACCTGCACAACGCCACCGCCTCTTGAACCTGAAGAAAGTACAAATGATAAATTGATATTGATTTTGGTTTGTGCTTCCATTCTTATTTTAATGTGGATATCTAAATTTTGTAAATAACGTGTCTCACTGAGAATCTTGAACAAATATTGATTGCTGTCTTGTCAAATATATACAAATAATCAGAATTTGTGGTATGATATTGATTAGTTCATTCTAAAACAATGGTCTTTGATTAGTCATTGTTTCTTTCTAAGCTTCTAAACACGTAAAGTAACAACAACATTCATTTCCCACACAAAGACATAACCAAAGAACAAGGTATGTACATGTTAATCTCTTTCTTAAAGTCCCAATATTAGTGGGCATCATGATGTAATGATTAATTGTATTGAGGCCAAAGAATGTCTTACAAAATATCTCGCAAGCAACCCATCCTATAACTGCACCAGCAACAAATCCCCAGAATCTTTTATGTCGATCATGTGTGTGCACGGGTAAATCTGTAAAAATGATATCATGCAAGATAAAAGAAACTGTAAAATCAAAACATAGATAAAATTAATATTGGCTATGCACATTCTAATATTGTTTTAAAGTTACTTAATCATTGTTATCGAGATATTGTAATTTCAGTTTTTTTGATAATTAAAGCGACAATAACTGTAAAATACCTGTTAAGGGATATCATTAGGCGTAATATCTTTCAAATTTATAATAAAACTTAGACTTTTCAAGGACACTCATAGGTGTTGTGCATGCGGGATTGTTCCACAGCACCTAAAAATTAAAAGTGTTCGCAATTATGTTTTGTAAATACCCGAATAAGTGCAAAATATTAACATTACAATTTGTTAGGTCCTGCAATAATGCTTGTAAGCAGAACACTGCGCACGGTCTCAGCACTCGTACGCATGTGACTCGCACGGTCTCAGCACTCGTACCCACGTAACTCGCAGGTCTCAGTACTTGTACGCACGTGACTCGCACGGTCTCAGCACTCGTCCGCACGTGACTCGCAGGTCTCAGCACTCGTACGCATGTGACTCGCACGGTCTCAGCACTCGTGCGCACGTGACTCGCACGGTCTCAACACTCGTACCCACGTAACTCACACGGTCTCAGCACTCGTACCCATGTGACTCACATGGTCTCAGCACTCATGCTCACGTGACTCACACGATCTCAGCACTCGTACCCATGTGACTCGCACGGTCTCAGGACTCGTACCCACGTGACTCGCACGGTCTCAGCACTCGTACCCACGTAACTCGCAGGTCTCAGCACTCGTACGCATGTGACTCGCACGGTCTCAGCAGTCGTACGCACGTGACTCGCACGGTCTCAGCACTCGTACCCACGTAACTCACACGGTCTCAGCACTCGTACCCATGTGACTCACATGGTCTCAGCACTCATGCTCACGTGACTCACACGATCTCAGCACTCGTACCCATGTGACTCGCACGGTCTCAGCACTCGTACCCACGTGACTCGCACGATCTCAGGACTCGTACCCACGTGACTCGCACGGTCTCAGCACGCATACCCACGTGACTCGCAGGTCTCAGCACTCCTACCCACGTAACTCGCAGGTCTCAGCACTCGTACGCATGTGACTCGCACGGTCTCAGCAGTCGTACGCACGTGACTCGCACGGTCTCAGCACTCGTACCCACGTAACTCACACGGTCTCAGCACTCGTACCCATGTGACTCACATGGTCTCAGCACTCATGCCCACGTGACTCACACGATCTCAGCACTCGTACCCATGTGACTCGCCCGGTCTCAGGACTCGTACCCACGTGACTCGCACGACCTCAGGACTCGTACCCACGTGACTCGCACGGTCTCAGCACTCATACCCACGTGACTCGCAGGTCTCAGCACTCATACCCACGTGACTCGCAGGTCTCAGCACTCGTACCCACACGACTCACATGGTCACAGCACTCGTACCCACGTGACTCGCAGGTCCCAGCACTCGTACCCACATGACTCGCACGATCTCAGGACTCGTACCCATGCGACTCGCACGATCTCAGCACTCGTACCCACGTGACTCGCACGGTCTCAGCATTCGTACCCACGATTTTCTCGTGTATCATTATTTACATACGAAGGCTGATTGCTAATCTTTGAGCCTCATATTGAAAAATTTGAATTTTGCCGACAAATTGTATTATTTTTCAACAAAATCCCCACATTATCTATACACGTTTGTCAGCGGTGTTTAATGGCCTCAATGCCACTTTTTTCTTTTAACTCTTTTTCTTGGCTGTTCAGAAAGTCATCAATTACATGTTAGGGCTGGGGTAATAAAACAGCTGTTTTCAGTGTTGGAAATAGATGGAAGTCTGATGGAGATCAGGTGAATAAGGCGGATGGTCAATCATTTTAAAGCCACATTCGTGAATGGCAGCCAAAGCAATGATAGACTCTTTCATCCTAACCCTAACCCTAACCGATTTTGTCAATTTTGCAAAATCCGATTGTCTTGTATACTTTAGAGTGCTACATCGTCGATATAAACTGACCAAATGAGACCAGTCCTTGGGTACACGGTCCTATATAGTCAGAAAATAGTAGGACTTAAAAAGAGCATCCTTGAGTACCTCCTTCAATACGAGGCTCACAACATATCAATCAACCCTTGTACATAACATATTGAACCTGTATACAGTATAGGTTCATGTATTGCAATACCCTTAAACTCACTTCACTATTCATAATTACGAATCTGGAGTTATACTAGCTAACTACCTCCATAATTGCGCCAAACATTGTTTTCACAGAAAACTCTCTGACTTGTCTGACTGTATGTGACATCACACACGGTACCAGTCTGTACAAAGTCCCCCACCCTGAAGGGCATTCCATTGATATGGCATTCGATATCACCATTCTGTCGGATCTCCTCCGTCAGACAACGCCTACTTTGCTAAAACGATAAAAAAAATCGAATTTTGCAATGCCTTAAAAAAACTTAAATGTTAAACTTGATAAACATATACAAAGACAGATACATTTAACGTCTTATTTGTATCGATACATTTACAAAATATGTAGTTACACATGGATCAGGATATATATGTCCCTGATGAAAAAGTAAGAGTAATTTGTGATCGGAATCGGCCTTGATTGGGTAAAAACACCTAAAACTTTTATAAAGCCTGACTCGACCCCATATGCCAGTTGAAAATAGTTGTCGGTCGCTTGGCATGATGTTACTATTTACCATTTGTGAAAAGGCCCTTGATGCGATAATTTCGCTATATCGTTTGCTACTGACCTACACTTGAACAATAGAAGGCCATTAAAATGCATAGGGGTTCGGCTTCATCCCTTAGAATTGTACTGGTTCTTTATGGTTCTATAGTAGGTCAGAATTTTGATATTAAGACGAGATAGGAATAAATCTTACGTCATCAAACGGACCATCAATCATCGATAAATGTGACCATCACACAGATACATTGACAGACAACCAGAAAAACGTGTCTCTTGAGCTACACAGGCTATAATGTATCAATTAAAAATACTGTTAATACTATAAATTCATGTCTTTCTATCATTTCTCAAAATATCAGTGCATTATCTTAACAGTTTTACTGTAAGTAGACTGTATTATTACGTTGTATGGTTTACCAACATTTCTACCACAATACCCCGTGTTATTCAACTCTCAGACCATCAGTTAATCATTACAGCCGTTGATTAACAATCTGTTTATACCACACGTGGTATAAACTCTGTACGCATTTTGATTGGCTAACACGGTGAACTTTGACCCAAGCTGCAATTGTTATTGACGTCATCGGTAATCCAATGACGTCACATCACCGGGTCCCGGACGTCACCGGTACACTTTATTTGCATACGCGAAATTATACTTGGCCACGTTTCCCTTTGATTCAAGCCGATATTATTGTGGTAGAAACAGGTCACACGACTCGAGATTGTTGGATATGGAATTTATTTCACACTCGTAAGTTATTTTTTAAAAGTTGCAAAAAACACTCGCTAAAGCTCGTGTCTTTTGTAACTTTTAAAAAATAACTTACTCGTGTGAAATAAATTCCATATCCAACAACCACTCGTTGTGTAACCTCTATTTCTACCACAATACCCTGTGTTATTCAACTCTCTGACCATCAGTTAATCATTACAGCTGTTGATTAACAATCTGTTTATACCACACGTGGTATAAACTCTGTACGCATTTCGATTGGCTAACACGGTGAACTTTGACCCAAGCTGCAATTGTTATTGACGTCATCAATAATCTAATGACGTCACATCACCGGGTCCCGGACGTCACCGGTACACTTTATTTGCATACGCGAAATAATACTTGGCCACGTTTCTCTTTGATTCAAGCCGATATTATTGTGGTAGAAACAGGTCACACGACTCGAAATTGTTGGATATGGAATTTATTTCACACTAGTGTGAAATAAATTCCATATCCAACAACCACTCGTTGTGTAATCTCTATATATCACATACAAAAATAGTAAAATTATCAAAAATGAAAATGATTGTCTCTTGAGCTATTCGGGCAATAACAAAGTAATAAAGAAATAATCATACTACTATAAATCCATGTCATTTCTATCATTCTCGAAATATAAATACATCTGCTTAACTACTTTTAATAAATTGTATTATTACTTTGTATGGTATACTAACACATATCATATCGAAAATAGATATTGATAATCAAACGTACCTTGTAGAATCGAATAACATCGGAAAATGACGCACTTGAATCAGAAACAAGGGAAAAGAAAACGAACCCGGCTAGAAGGAAATAATGTCCAACAGCCATCTTCGCAAAACACTTAGAATTCATAGAGTACCATCTTATTTCATCAAATTCAATGATGTAATTGTCCGAGCAAAGCTACTTCGTCAAAATTATAGTTTTATATGGAAGTATTCTGCCTCATTCGGTTTCATTCAGAGTTGTGTGGTGCTGCTACTTCCACACAGCTTATATAAGGGGGTACAATGTATTTTACTTTGAACCAGGAAGTTGTGAATACCTAATGTTTATAAATAGTGTGTAGCTAAGTTAATATCACCAGGAACAAAGTTAATAAAAGAAAATCGATATTTTATTACAGTGTTTCTGTAGATATTCCTGATATTATTTCGACTATGAATTTTGCAAATGTAACTTTCGAAATATGCAGGCTCTGTCACATCAGTCAGTCAGTTGCTTAATTCTGTACTTATAGTATAACCAACAGAAGCAGCATACCACTTTGAATCATAATCATTTTCATTTACTACTATGATATATTTCCATTTTAATACACGGCAAGATGCATTGATATCATTTACATGCATAAACCTCAATACGGACTCTAAACAACAACACAAATGAAAAATCGTCTTAAATAGGAATAAAAAAAAACAAAAAAAAAAACACCCAAAGTTATCTTTTATCATTTTTTATGATATTGAACACTGCTAGTATGCTCATTGTTATTTTACACTGTTATAACAGAATGTTGTGGCTTTCAAAACAGGTATGTAAAAGATATTTAGACACAGATTCAGATTCAGATTCAGATTATTTTATTTCCTTGTGTTACAAGACACATTGGAGAGTAGACATACATGTATACATATACAATAATACAATAGTACAGATAGTAATGGACAGTCAAACCATTATATCAATCAACAATATATATATCTTTATATAGAAGAACACATTACATGGTATATCATTAAGAAATAGCACAATGCAATACATTTACTTAAATTCATATTAAATGATAATCAGAGTGTTTATGCACTGATATTTTAACATTTATTACGTTGACCACAAAATTTTCAGGATTTTTTAAAAGAAAATCTTCTTACAAATCCTCGATGTAAGCCCCAGGATAAAATATATGTGCACGCTGACATATTTATTAAGTATAGATAGTATTCATAATCATTTATCATAAATGCATAATAAAGTAATATAGTATACAATATGTTTCATTGGTAATACAAGCATGATATACTAGTACTATAGAAACGGTAAATAGTGCCAATCCATACTTTAATTATAACATATACAATTTTACATATTGGCTTTATAAGACCACTGATTTGTAGACAGGAAGTACACTGATATATACCTTTTATCCTATAATTATACAATCTCAACCATTCGACATGTCTTTTAAACTGATATAAAATTTAAATGAGAGTACAGCTCTGATATGTTTGTATCAACAATCACAATCACACAATGCCAACTATTGCAGAAATTTACAATTCTAAAAATAACGATGATAAATGATCCCTTTTGCGTCATGGCATCTTTCCTGTTCAGACCTGCATTATAGGTCATTTCATATGTACTTATTAAAAAGGTCTCAAAAAAGAAAAAAAAAAAAAAAGGAAGGAGAAGCGTCAGCACTATATCCACTGCAATACCTTAGATTGTTAAAACCGATATAAACGATTTTATATGTATCTGTATTTGATAAGCCGCGAACCTTTAAGCGAATTTGGTATCAAATACCTAAATGAGATTTATAAATTCCATATAGTGAAGTTTAAGATTTTGTTTATCACTAACACAAAATTGATAAGAATGTGTAAGTGGAAACATTAAAAGGATTTTTAAAAATGACAGGAAAATTTTGACTGACACAGGGATTGGTGTGTGTGTGTGTGTGTGTGTGTGGGTGTGTGTGTGTGTGTGTGGTGTAACTATTTCCCTAACTGTATCAATGAACTAAATACATCAGATCAATTGATTTTATTAAAAATTATAATGATATCAAATAACTTATTTTAGTTCATAGTTGTCTGTGTTTTGTTACTGTATTATCCGGGCGTTATGACTAAAATTGATTCAAAGTATCTCGTCACAATGGCAGGCGATTGAGGAAGTTTAAAAACCTTAAAATATCGATGATTCATTTACGGTATTAGAGAAATTACAGCGAGTGCGATTTCTCGATATTTGTTAGTATTATCCGCTCCACCGTAATGGTGGTGTCAATACCAATATGTTCTTTTTTGTGTGTATTCAATTAAACATTTACGCAGATATATAATGTTTCACTTCCTATCGTGTCACAGTTTACCATAGAAAATCATTTAGTATTGATCACGCCTCACTTGCCAATGTAAATGATTTATCAACAGTTTACAACAACACAAATGATGAATGTCAAAATACATGCACGTTTGCAATGATCTCAGTTCGATAGTTAGAGACGAACTGGCAAGCCACGGGTCAATGGTTCGATCCCCAATTGACGCATGCTACTCACTTTCGAGCCATATTACAAAGACGGAAAATAAACTCTTTATGTTACTTATTTGTCACTGTATATAATGATCGTGATACGTATTTGTCATAGTATATAATGATCGTGGTACGTATTTGTCATATAATGATCGTGGTACGTATTTGTCAGTGTATATAATGATCGTGGTACGTATTTGTCAGTGTATATAATGATCGTGGTACGTATTTGTCAGTGTGTATAAAGACCGTGGTACATATTTGTCAGCATATATAATGATCGTGGAACGTATTTGTCAGTGTATATAATGATCGTGGTACGTATTTGTCATTGTATTTTAGATCGTGGTACGTATTTGTCAGTGTATATAATGATCGTGGTACGTATTTGTCAGTGTATATAATGATCGTGGTACGTATTTGTCATTGTATATAATGATCGTGGTACGTATTTGTCATTGTATTTTAGATCGTGGTACGTATTTGTCAGTGTATATAATGATCGTGGTACGTATTTGTCAGTGTAAAGAATGATCGTGGTACATATTTGTCAGTGTAAAGAATGATCGTGGTACGTATTTATCAGTGTATATAATGATCGTGGTACGTATTTGTCAGTGTATATAATGATCGATGTACGTATTTGTCAGTGTATATAATGATCGTGGTACGTATTTATCAGTGTGTATAATGATCGTGGTACGTATTTGTCACTGTCTATAATGATCGTGGTACTTATTTGTCATAGTATATAATGATCGATGTACGTATTTGTCAGTGTATATAATGATCGTGGTACGTATTTGTCAGTGTATACAATGATCGTGGTACGTATTTGTCAGTGTATATAATGATCGTGGTACGTTTTTGTCAGTGTATACAATGATCGTGGTACGTATTTGTCGGTGTATATAATGATCGTGGTACGTATTTGTCAGTGTATATAATGATCGTGGTACGTATTTGTCAGTGTATACAATGATCGTGGTACGTATTTGTCAGTGTATATAATGATCGTGGTACGTTTTTGTCAGTGTATATAATGATCGTGGTACATATTTGTCAGTGTATATAATGATCGTGGTACGTATTTGTCAGTGTATACAATGATCGTGGTACGTATTTGTCAGTGTATATAATGATCGATGTACGTATTTGTCAGTGTATATAATGATCGTGGTACGTTTTTGTCAGTGTATACAATGATCGTGGTACGTATTTGTCATAGTATGTAATGATCGATGTACGTATTTGTCAGTGTGTATAATGATCGTGGTACGTATTTGTCAGTGTATATAATGATCGTGGTACGTATTTGTCAGTGTATATAATGATCGTGGTACGTATTTGTCAGTGTGTATAAAGACCGTGGTACATATTTGTCAGCATATATAATGATCGTGGAACGTATTTGTCAGTGTATATAATGATCGTGGTACGTATTTGTCATTGTATTTTAGATCGTGGTACGTATTTGTCAGTGTATATAATGATCGTGGTACGTATTTGTCACTGTATATAATGATCGTGGTACGTATTTGTCATTGTATATAATGATCGTGGTACGTATTTGTCATTGTATTTTAGATCGTGGTACGTATTTGTCAGTGTATATAATGATCGTGGTACGTATTTGTCAGTGTAAAGAATGATCGTGGTACATATTTGTCAGTGTAAAGAATGATCGTGGTACGTATTTATCAGTGTATATAATGATCGTGGTACGTATTTGTCAGTGTATATAATGATCGATGTACGTATTTGTCAGTGTATATAATGATCGTGGTACGTATTTATCAGTGTGTATAATGATCGTGGTACGTATTTGTCACTGTCTATAATGATCGTGGTACTTATTTGTCATAGTATATAATGATCGATGTACGTATTTGTCAGTGTATATAATGATCGTGGTACGTATTTGTCAGTGTATACAATGATCGTGGTACGTATTTGTCAGTGTATATAATGATCGATGTACGTATTTGTCAGTGTATATAATGATCGTGGTACGTTTTTGTCAGTGTATACAATGATCGTGGTACGTATTTGTCGGTGTATATAATGATCGTGGTACGTATTTGTCAGTGTATATAATGATCGTGGTACGTATTTGTCAGTGTATACAATGATCGTGGTACGTATTTGTCAGTGTATATAATGATCGTGGTACGTTTTTGTCAGTGTATATAATGATCGTGGTACATATTTGTCAGTGTATATAATGATCGTGGTACGTATTTGTCAGTGTATACAATGATCGTGGTACGTATTTGTCAGTGTATATAATGATCGATGTACGTATTTGTCAGTGTATATAATGATCGTGGTACGTTTTTGTCAGTGTATACAATGATCGTGGTACGTATTTGTCGGTGTATATAATGATCGATGTACGTATTTGTCAGTGTATATAATGATCGTGGTACGTTTTTGTCAGTGTATATAATGATCGTGGTACATATTTGTCAGTGTATATAATGATCGTGGTACGTATTTGTTCGTATATATACTGAAACGAAAAAGAAACGCAACATGGAAAATTGTGATTAATTTTGTATTAAATATACATATCTGTATAAAAATCGCGGAAATAAACATGCACCCTGCCTAACACCCATACCAATCTTCAAAATCACCCAAGTGTGACTAGAGACCTATGCACTTCCGGCGCGGTAAAAACATCAAAAACCGTGCCTGTACAAACATATGCGTTCTTTTTTCATTCAAACCAGTATCAATTCATCACTAACATTGAGCCACATCATCGCCAATACTTTTGCAAACAATAATTCCTTTTACAATTATGCCACGGTTATCAAAGGTTGATAGAGGACGTGCTATAGCGATGCTTCTGGCAGGGAACACGCAACTTCACGTCGCTCGACAATTCAGAGTTCACAAATCGACTATTAGTCGATTAGTTTCACGTCTTAACGCAACAGGAAGAGTCGATGACCAGCCGAGATCAGGACGTCCACGCGTAACGTCGCGACGTCAAGACCGGGTTCTTAGGTTGGCACACCTGCGTAACAGGAGATTAACGGCCGCTGAAACGGCAAGGAATACGATTGGTAATCATAACCGTCGAATTCATCCCCAAACAGTGATCAACAGACTGCGTGAGGCTAATTTGCGTGCAAGGCGACAGTACGTTGGTTTACCACTAACACCGCAACGTCGAGCACGTCGTATGCAATGGGCAACGGCACATATGCCCAGACGTTTTCCTATGAGACGTTGGAGGTCTATGCTCTTCACCGATGAATCTCGATTCACGTTATTTCGAGCAGATGGCCGTCAACGTGTGTACCGGCGTCGAGGCGAACGTTTTGCTGACGCCTGTGTTTTGGAACACGACCGACTTGGGGGTGGATCAGTTATGGTTTGGGCGGGAATCTCCCATGGTTTGAAGACGCCTTTGGTGATAGTCAATGGGAATTTAACGGCCGTACGCTATCGGGATGAGATCCTTAGGCCCCATGTTGTGCCGTTTGTTAGGCAGCATCATCTAACCTTTCAGCAAGATAACGCGAGACCACACGTTGCAAGAGTCTGTAGAGACTTTCTTGCGACACAGAACATTGTTCCTATAGATTGGCCTCCATATAGCCCCGACCTGTCCCCAATCGAGCATTTGTGGGATGAATTAGACAGAAGAATTCGAAATCGCCGTAACCCCCCAAATACCCTCCCTCAGTTAGCAAATGCACTCGTCCAAGAATGGAATAACATTCCAATACGGAAAGTCAATGCCCTGATGAACTCAATGCAACAAAGAATTAGAGATGTGATAACTGTTCGAGGAGGACACACACGATATTAGGGCACGGTTTCAAAACTGCTGCCATTTCAACTTGGATTCACGTAGGGTACTACCAATCATGACCTTCTAGCAAAGTGACCTGTTCTTAAAAATCTCTAAACATTTAAAGGATGTTACATCAATATTCAATATTAACTATTACATATGAAATTTAAACATAATGCTCACAAGTATTATTTTATTAAACCTACAATTTGAAGTTGCGTTTCTTTTTCGTTTCAGTATATAATGGTCTTGTTACGTATTCGTATGTGTAAACAATGATCGTGGTACGTATTTGTCGGTGTATATAATGATCGTGGTACGTATTTGTCAGTGTATATAATGATCGTGGTACGTATTTGTCAGTGTAAACAATTATCGTGGTACGTTTTTGTCAGTGTAAACAATTATCGTGGTACATATTTGTCACTGTGAATAATTATTGGTATTTGTCATTGTAATCGATGATCACGTTAAAACTTCTAAACTTGTATTTACCTTGATCAATGGTTTATAGATTTAACAGAGGTAGTTGTTTACAAAGCCTGTATACCAGGGCCAAGCTTTTCTAAAAGGTGATTAGCTTAATCACTTGATTAATGAAAATTCCATTTATCATTTGTTGCAAAACCTGTGAGTATCTCGTCTTGAAATTATGCCATATGGAAGAGAACAAAAAATCACAGAATTGTATAAAGACTTGTCTAGTAGGTTGTTCCAGAAATCGTTATATTAGGATTTGAAAATGTGTTTAGCCTAATCATTTTTTGAACAACTGGGCCCAGGAGTCCAACTCCATCCATTAAGTACTTCACTGGAGTCGATCGATATTGGACCCTGTTTTATCATTCACACTTCTAAAAGTTCTACGTAGTGTTACATAGCAGTAAGATAATCCATGAAAAATGGTAGATATCGTAATTAGGTAGGTAATCGTAACCTTTATATTTCCAAAGAATCATCAAATATTTGTCGCATGACCCTTCGTATCAAGTGTAACGGGCGTGGTCAATAAAACATCTGTATTTGATTTGGAACCAATTACATTAGAGCTAGACTGCTTTTAATACCTAACATAACAAACAGCATAAGCTAAGATGTAGTATGCAAATACATGTAATTGATAAAAACTAATGTTGTATAATAAATGTATTCGTAATCAATGATGTAACATTGAAGCGTGATATCTGTTAGCACCTTAAAATCTAATACATTGAAAGAGCTAGTGCAAACGTTAACGTCTTCTTTTGTCAGTTATCAGTTTTATATTATAATATGATATATGATAATATATGTGTGCATTCAAGTTACCAATAACTACATTGTAAACATTTTATTAATTAACATTAGGTGTCAATATATATATACGACACATTTGATTGCTCTTGCGTTGCATATAAAATCAAGTTTAAGGCACCGCCACAATGAATGAGTATTCGTCTTACAGTGACTATTCTGTAATAATTATAAATCGTTAAACTATAAATTTGTTTACCGTTTATCGTCTATTTGAATTTTTAATGTGACTATAACTGTAGATTCCATAGTCATTAAACGGGGATTTATTCTAATGACTACTTGTAAAATGGGTTTAAGATATAACGATACATAAGCCTATATTGTAAAAATCTTATATAAATAAATGTGTTTACGGGTTTTAAAACGCTGTTTACCTCAGCTGATATTTGTAAACAATTTTACACCGAGAAAGACGAATGGAGTCGCGTTGGTACGATTAACTAGTCCGTTCAGCGTTCTGTTTAACAGCGGAACATTTAACAGATGACCTACCAATTTGTAATGTTATTGTGTTGCACAGATTTAGTACGATGACCCACAGTAGCCGTCATGGCAACTGCTTTAGTTAAAAGAAGTTGTAAGTGTTATGTAGGTAAATGTCAAGGCGACTCACTGCTTTAGTAAACAGCACTTGCTAAGATGAAATGTTATTTTGCTTCCCTTGCAACTGCATTACTAAAGCAGTTGTTTTGTCACGTACCTGTATGGTCCATATCAGCAATTAGGGCGGACGTCTTGCTTTTGAGTTTGGTTTGTTTTTGTTTAACGTCCTATTAACAGCCAGGGTCTTGCTTTTGAGACCATTAACATTTCATAACCGATAACGTGTCTTACAGGTGTGATCGATCAGACTGGGTCCCATTCCATACACAACTTTTTACTGAACAAATGCCATGAAATTAATTTCCAAAATACGGACAATTCATTTTTACTTGAGAAGTTTCCATTACGGCTTATTTGGGCCATAGTAATTTAGGTATTTAAAAACATGACTGCAAATACTTTTAATTTTCTTAATTAAGAAAAAAAAGTATAGCTCTCTCTCTCTCTCTCTCTGTCTGTCTCTGTCTGTCTCTCTCTCTCTGTCTGTCTCTGTCTGTCTCTCTCTCTCTCTGTCTGTCTCTGTCTGTCTCTCTCTCTCTCTCTCTCTGTCTGTCTCTGTCTGTCTCTCTCTGTCTGTCTGTCTGTCTCTCTCTCTCTCTCTCTCTCTCTCTCTCTCTCTCTCTCTCTCTCTCTCTCTCTCTCTCTATCTCTCTCTCTCTCCTACATGCAGTATTTATTTATTCATTACTTTGTGTAACGTACCAAATTACCTCCCCTAATTTTGGAGTTATCCCCCTTTGCACAGGATACCCGGTAGACATGATTTGAAATGCTACTGAGAAAGGCAAGTCATCAATTATGAAAGGATGGTAGTTGGCCGTATTAAAGACATTGAATATAGAATAGATATTATATCTTATGATAAATATTAAGATAATGGGTAGAGTTGTAGAATAGATATTATGAGATGGTTATTAATTGATCATTGTATATATTACTCTTAAAATCTCATTATTATTATTATCATTTATCGTGGTATAATGATACACTTTAAGACTGCTAGTTTGTATTTTAAACCCAAAATACTTCTTTAAAACCTTTTTTTTCAAAATGATAAAAAGGCCATGGATAAGATAACCTTATCATGGCTTATTTTGACCATGTACATGCGTATGTATGTGAATTTTTGGTTGAACTCGTGTCTGATCAAGTGTTCCATAGATATATACATTCGGCATTCAGACAGGGTATTTGTTCCCTACACTTGTTTGTCGTTTTTATTGCAGTAAATCCCCTAAACAATCTAAAAACTGGCACATGCATCGATGACAAGTGAATGATTTATGTAATAATTAGAAAAGTATCTGAGTTGATGTCTGTTTTTAGTTAAAATATTACTGCATAGTGTTCGTTGTGATAAAAGAAAATAATGTAACCAACTCAATTAAAACGACAATGCTGCACAGCGTTTCATTATAGATTTAAATGACTTAATTAGTTGTATTCGGATATTTTGGCAGGGTGACGCTTTATTGCGGAAGTTTTACACAGGTTTTACCAAGAACAAGATTAAACAATACAATGAAGTCTGATATCACTTTTTTTGGCCATTTTGACGGGAGAACAATAATTTAAGATTTTTATCGATATTAGATGTGTCTGTACACATACATTTGCTATTGAACCCTCGTCAGATTTAAATCTAAGTCCGGAATCTCAACACCAGAAAGGATAATAGCTTGTATACTATCTTTAATAGTGTGTATATAAACTATTTCTTGATATAACCAGCATTTAGTTTATCTAAAGCTATTTGATTATGTGAAATACTAGAATATGATATTTTTACAGTCAAAGAGTTTGCTGTTGTAGTCATGAGTACTGATCTATGTTAGCGCTCGATGCAATTTTATTGGTGTTTCGACGTGACTAGAATTCTTTATTCTATAACAAATAACAATAATCATATAAATCCCGAAATTTGTCTGTGTTAATCGTATTCCTTTATAATAGAAAACAAAACTGTTCTAATAGGTTAAAACTCATATCATTCGCAATAAATAAATTTTATTATTCATATACTCAAAAATTTCAATTACACCCATTTAGTTTAAGTTGTTACAAGTTTTTTTGTTGTTGTTTTTTTTAATGGCTATCGCACAGACCGCTATCATGTTTTGTATGTGGGTCAGTATTTCCATTATTAATGTTGTACAAATCTAATTGTCATTTCACGATATATAAAATCTGGAGATAAATTCCAATTATTACGAACATGCTATGCTACCTAGTTCATAACATATTGATACACAGACTAGGAAACACGATACAATGGTAAGTTTTGTGCAAGATTAATGTCCAGCGTCAGGTGTCATTGTTTTGTTTTGAGAAAATTATTGTTGATGTATTTTCACCAAACCAATTAAGACTGAAAAACCTTTTAATACACAGAAAATGTGTAAGTGATATCGATATAGTGACTAAGACATTTAAAGATAATATGAAAGATCATCATTCCTTATGTATTATTCTATAAACAATGTTACGTTGCTTCATGAACAAGCTTGGTTATCGTAGATGTGTATATGGACAGTGATGTTCATGCAGACATGCTCTAAACCCGACAACCGAGAAGTTAAAAATCTGTAGTAAACACTATGTAAATAACCATTTATTATCTGTAAATACGAAAACAAATATCTTAAAGTATTAAAAAACCCGAAAGGAAATCGTTCAGTTATATCACTGATAACATCAAACTTTAGCTCGCGATAAACATATGTCTGTGCGGGGACGTGTTCAAATAAACTCAATTGATTACCATTCAAAACATGTCAAGCCAATTCGACCGCGCCTCTCAAATGTTTATTTGTCGCGTGTTCAAAATGGCACGGAAAATATGTGTAGGATAAAATTAGCAATCGAAGGAGTATTGAAAACTGTCATGATCTGTCGTTAGCTCACATGTCCGAATGGCAAGTGAGCTTATGCCGTGATGTTTCGTCCGTCGTCCGTCCATCGTCCGTCCGGAGTTATCTTTTTACCATTAAACAACTTCTCCTCGATAACCGAGAAGAACAGGGACCTTCCATCATTCAAGGTTGGAGAGTTACAAAGTTTGTTGAAAAGAATGACCTTGACCTACATTCAAGGTCACAGCCCTGTCGGATAGGGTGGAGCATTTATATTGCAGTCACCTTTTACCTAAGCGAGCGGGGATCGATACCATGATCGGACGGGGTATCTTGTCACCGGCTTTCCTTTGAGATTTCAGTTTCAATAAACGAAAAATCCTATCTAAAAGCGATAACACTGAAAAAAGTCATTACCAATGATTTATAAATAATTGGTTAGTTATTTAGAAAATTATTCTCAGTTGTCTTTAAATCCAAATATTACTGCTTAGTACGGCGGCGTAGAGGGTCATTATCATTAGGAAATCATTATTATCTTATTCTTAAAATTTTGTATCCTGTACGTCCAGCTTAGTATGTTGAGGACTAAGTACATAGTACATGGCATTGTGTATGTACACTATCGTTCTAGCAAGATAATGACTTGTACAATATTCTAATTTGTACGTACAAGATAATAAGTTGTACGTAGATATGTACATATACAGGTAGTTGTACAATATAAGTTGTTCTTGTATGATACTAAGTTGTACTTACGCGTACAATATATTAAGTTGTACTTACGCGTACAAAATACTAAGTTGTACTTACGCGTACAAAATACTAAGTTGTACTTACGCGTACAAAATACTAAGTTGTACTTACGCGTACAATGTACAAAGTTGTACTTAAGCGAACAAGATACTAAGTTGTACTTACGCGTACAAAGTACTTAGTTGTACATACGCGTACAATATACTAAGTTGTACATACGCGTACAAGATTTCTAAGTTATACGTTCATGGACACATTATATTCTAGTGGCCCCAATACGCCGTTGTAGCATAGCGTTCGATTCACAAAGCTTCATCATGGATTTTAAAATGGATTCGGATATTTTGGCAGTGTGACAAAGTTTTCAGTTTGGAATTACCGAGAACTGCGTTTGGAAATGAAAAGCTGGGTACCTTATGTTGACATTGTGTGGAAAGGTCGATCGTGTTCGATACAAACGTACGATATATTTCTAAATATTTTCTATTGAATATATGTTATTATTATTCCTTTATTTCCTTAAAGTTGAAGAGTTACAAAACATGTACATTGTAGTCAAAACATAAAACAAATATTATCAATTAACAATTAAATAAAATAAAATTCGCATCAATACACCAGTTAATTACAGAAGTGAAAAGAGAATATAATACGTTTTGAAGTTATTTAGTAAATATAGAAAAATAGGTCTCGTTAACAGCGAATCATAGAATACAAAATGATTATTAAAAAGAAATGTACTGCCTGAGAAGACTGGGGTTTCCAGGGGTAGGGGAAAGTCCAGCCAGCAAGGTAAATTAAAATGGATTCGGATATTTTGGCAGCGTGTCAAATTATTGCGGAAGTTTTCAATTTGGAAATACCGAGAACTGCTCTAAGTAATGGAAAGCTGAATACTTATGTCGACATTGTGAGAAGGTCGACGATATTGTTCAATGCAAATATACGATATATTTGTTTATTTTTCTATTGAACTTACATCCGATTTGAATATTAGTATGATATCCCAGCACGAGATAAAATTTACAGGTTCCACAGTGCCTTTCAGGATGAATTCCTAGTTTCCGTTATGTGACTATCAACATATACCCAGAATAGAATTTTATTACTAATATCATCCATGTAAATATCTTAAAATGCCTTCATAATAGACAGCAAAGCAAACAAGACATTAATAATTAACAAATATTCCAATATCTTCAGACTTATTCAAGTCATCTTAAATATTTTTATTCACAGAATTTGAAATTACAATTAGTTATTGTACGCCATTTAAAAGCCATTTAAAGGTCTCTTATAGCCCTGTTACAGACTTATATGAATCCCACAGATCAATGTCATATTTTGATGTGTGGTCAGGATTTTTATTTTTGATGGTGTAAAAAAGAATTACCCGCAGTACCCGGAGAAAAACCATTGACTAACAGTCAGTACCAGATACCTGCCCCACGTGGGTTTCGAACTTGCAACCGAGAGGTGGAGGGCCAGTGATAAAGTGTCGAGACACTTTGACAACTCGGCTACCGCGGCCCCCATCTAGTTCTTAATTATAAGCTATTGTTACACAAACTTACCCATACAATGTAATGCTAAGTTTAGTGTAAGGTAATTACGCTCTGGCGTCTGGCCTCTTTGTTCCTTATATGCTTATTATGATATACTGGACGTGTTCTATTCCGATAAAATAACATAGACTTTAAACCCTCTGAATATATGTATACGAAATATTGATACAGTGACTAATATATCAAATATAATATGAAAGTGTGGAAGTCTTTGATTATAAGGAAAATTTCATGTATTATTTAATATCCTTTGGGTATAATACATGTACGTAAGATTTAAACTGCTTCATCCACTAACTCAAATACCTAAACTGCTGTAAGGGCAGGACGGTTAAGTTTTAAAGGAACATTTTAAAAGGTTGGCATAGCTGACAACTAGGAAGTAAAAATAATCCTGTTTATAGTACATTTCCAATATCAATATTTGTGTGTATAGTATGTAGACTTTTATATAGGCAGAATGGTTTAGACGCGAACGAATACTTTTGGCACAGTGTCAAATATTGGCGGAAGTTTAAATGTTGGAATAACCGACAACAGAAGCAAAATATACTGGTCTGAGGGCGTTACAATTACCGATAGGTGACCATGTACTCATTGTGCGCTTTGTGTCTGTTGAATAGAAACCGATTTCCTATCGAAGTATGATCTGACGAGACGGACTCTGTTATTGTGAAATGAATGATGTTTTTCACACTTCCTAATTTGCCACTATTGACTGGCTGTGCAAAGAGTTGTACACGTTGGTTAATTCAATGTCGTGTACTATTTTCGAGTTCGATTTTTTACTTGTCTCGATCAGAATGTACTCCGGTTTCAAAAATGATTTATATATTTATGGCCATCGGAAAGGAAAAATCAATCATTGTAGACTAAGAACGGGCCTTAGCGCCCTGAAAAACAAAGATTCTTATACCGATTAACACCCAATAAATATTGTAACCACTGTACAGATTCCCCCGAAAACGAAAAACATTTCTTTTTGACCTGTCCAAAATATAACAACTTGCGTATGAAATTGTTAAGAAAAACTTGCAACGAATTGGCTCCAAAATGTAAATCCAGATCTCATTGTAAATCTTATGCCTGATCTCCTTTTAAACATTATATTGCATGGCTCCGACAACAATACCGATTCCTCAAACAAAAACATTTTTTACTTTGTATTTTTTAGTATGTTGTTGATTCAAAAAGGTTATACTTTCATCTTATGACCCCCACCTCCTTCACTTTCTTTGCTTTACGTCTTTCCTTCTATCCTCATCCAGCGTGTGTTATGATTACGTCTTGTACATACTGTATTGTTTTATGTGTTGAGGAGAGCATCTCGTAGCCCTAGGGCTGTTTGTGATCCTCATTAAATAAATAAAGAATTAGAACTTAGAATGTACTTATAAATAAGTGATTTGGTAGCTTAATCTGGTCAGAAGATGGCGTCCTTTTGTCTGACGTCACTATATAAAGTGTATTTTTGACGCCATGAAAGTACGTATTGATCAATGCAACTTGCAATAATTCATAAAGTATGTTGGTGAAAAGATGAACATCCTCGCTTTGAAATATATATATATATATATATATAATTAAACTAAATTGATGACTTTGTGTATGGCTGCTATAATATGTAGTCTTTGCAATAGAACCCGAATATAAATGTGCACTGTTTATGAGGATACATATATGTAGCGTCGGCTCGGTGACAATGTCTGACATTATATTATTTCAGAATATCTCGATAGGCCTACTGATCAGGAGGGCCTCTACATTCATAGTGGACAGAGAGTGAATCAAGATTTTAAACAGGCTTATTCGATTCTGTCCAAAAAGTGATAAATGATGATACTTCAACGGGAATGATAGAACTAGGATGTACGTATGGTGGCTCGTTAGGGCCAAGTATCAAATCTCGCATTCTCGCACTCTCGACCCTAGGTCGAAAACGCGAGAATGCGAAAACTCGACGGCGAGAATGCGAAATCGCGACGGTGACTGTGCGAGATTAATCTCGCGTTTTCGCTGTCGCGTTTTCGCATTCTCCCGTTTTCGACCTAAGGTCGAGAGTGCGAGAATGCGAGATTTGATACTTGGCCCTAAAGTGCCACCATACGTACTCGCTCAAACAAATGTGACTTGCATTTTTTTTTTACTCATTTCGGTTCTTAGTTTTATGAACGGGACGGAACTAATGAGGTTCATATTATGAATATAACAAAACGATTACTTCAGCCATGTCAACATTATGGTACCTGTCTTTAACTGAGATGCATGTAACTAGGAAATCATATGGTGGCTCGTTAGGGCCAAGTATAAAATCTCGCATTCTCGCACTCTCGACCTTAGGTCGAAAACGCGAGAATGCGAAAACGCGACGGCGAGGGAGCGAAAACGCGAGATTGCGAAAACTCGACGGCGAGAATGCGAAAACACGACGGCGAAAACGCGACGGCGAAAACGCGAGATTAATCTCGCACTCTCGCCGTCGCGATTTCGCTCCCTCGCCGTCGCGTTTTCGCATTCTCGCCGTCGAGTTTTCGCATTCTCGCGTTTTCGCGTTTTCGCTCTTTCGCATTCTCGCATTTTCGCCCCCTCGCCGTCGTGTTTTCGCATTCTCGCGTTTTCGACCTAAGGTCGAGAGTGCGAGAATGCGAGATTTGATACCTGGCCCTAACGAGCCACCATAAAATCATAAGGAGATACAGTCTTTTACAACGATCGGGTTTTGGTAAGTATAAACGTTTGAAAAACATATTGTTTTCTAAATAGTCCACATAATGTAATGCGGATATAGTGACTTTTTGACTTTAAACATATTTTATTGTCTAAACAAGAACAATAGGATTAGGCACAAGTTATTACAACTTATGAAGCCTTCTCCACTCAACATGTTAATATTTACAAGTAATGACATAGGTATAATATATAGTAAATCATGTAACATTTAGGAGGAAAAATGGATAATTTAACATACAATGTACATTTACATAATAAATTGATACAAGTATATATATTCAAAATCTTCTGCTGGACTTTATGAAAGACTGCACATATCCAAATACATAACTATTCACTTCCAAAGCCAAGTTTTCATTACCATATAATAACAAATTTAAATTTACATGTATATTTAAATCATTAAAATATTGGAACATTTCAGCACGAGCAGTAGCATATATTGGACATTCAAAAAAGAAATGATGCACATTTTCACAAATGTTACCACAGTTTACACAAATAGAGTCCTCTGCCAAATTTACACGAAAAAGATCATCCTTAAGAGAACTACACTTATATCTTAATTTTGTATGTATTATATTAAACTTTCTTTCACCATAATTATAGTAGCAAGGCAGACTAGTAGAAATAGGTTGAGAGAGAGCTAGTTTGAAAGAAGAAAGAGAAAGGGATTTAACATTGTCGTCTAAATTGTTTCCAGTTTCTTAAAGTAGAGGGAAAGAAGGAGTTTAGGATATAGTGGGACGGCTGTGTACCACGCCGTGTTAACAAAGTTACTTCCCTTTGACCCTGCAATTGGCAGGTAAATCGTTGTGTGAAAGAACAGGGAAAACATATTCTTACCGAGTGCCCCCAACAGGAATCGAACCATGCTCTACGGCCTTACAACGTCGTATTCAAGACCGTATTTATGACTATGTACAAGCCACACCGATCCGTTCCCATTACAAGACTTTGCAAGTTCTACAGCATATTGGCGACTAATGCAATATGATAGTTTATTTATAAATTTGTATTTTTATGCGTTTAACGTCATTTCGTTGAATTGCAAATAAATGGAAGGGGATGTTGGTCATTATATCGTCCAAAATATTTACCGGGTACCCATTATTTTATTTAGTTTTAGTTTTAAGCGAGCTTCGATCAATTCTCGCCGGTACATTTATTACAAATGTGAATACTAT
>NC_047016.1:43571316-43731316 GCF_902652985.1 Pecten maximus
TCACAATCATTTATCACAATTATTCATCTCAATCATTTATCACAATTATTCATCACAATCATTTATCAGAATCATTTATCACAATTATTCATCACAATTGTTCATCACAATCATTTATCACAATTATTCATGACAATATTTATTACAATTATTCATCAAAATCATTAATCACAATTATTCATCAAAATCATTTATCACAATTATTTATCACAATCATTTATCAAAATAATTAATCACAATTATTCATCAAAGTCATTAATCATAATAATTTATCACAATTATTCATCTCAATCATTTATCACAATTATTCATCACAATCATTTATCACATTCATTTATCACAATTATTCATCACAATTGTTCATCACCATCATTTATCAATTATTCATCATACTCATTTATTACAATTATTCATCAAAATCATTAATCACAATTATTCATCAAAATCATTTATCACAATTATTTATCACAATCATCACAAGAATTAATCACAATCATTTATCACGAACATTTATCATAGTTTACTGACGAACAACCAAAGAAGAAGGTAATATCTGTTCCACTTTCCCAAATTAGTCACTTAACATAATTATATCACCAACTACATGTATGTAATCCGGATATAATGTTTTTTAGCAGCATTCTTTATGGATATATAATGGTACTTTATATTTTATATGCATGTGGTACCATGTTTTAGAAGAAATATGATTGTCCGAGGGTTTATAATCAATCAGACCACATAGATGTCTGCTATAATGTACATGTATATCAGATACTTAGCATCCATACAAATTGGTCAAGTATTGAGCAAGGTACATTGTTTGACATAACAAATTTGGGGAAAAATAGGCTTGATCATTGCCTACTTACCTGAATGGTACCCAGTGGCTGATGTGAAGCTATTTAGTAAATAATGAATGTAACAGACTTCCACTACCTCAATGTTAATATGAGTTGCATCCATGAACCCATATACATATATAGCTGCAGTCTAGATAACATGATGTGATTGTTTCACTATTTTGATCAATGTCACAGAAATGCCACACGCTTAACTACGGATGAATCAAACGCAGTGAGGATTGAGACTAATAAACGTATAATGAGGTTGTTAATCTTCATCACGGCAAGGCTTTGTACCGAGTGCCAGATGTGTTTGAATCAATCAAAGAAATGAATTTGATGCAATTCTTAAGTAAACATACCAGGGAATGAGAAGAAATAGAGCTCGTACAAATTCAAGAAAGACAGAGTTTAACATTAGTTAATGTAAATGAAATAATTAAACGCATGTTAGATTGTACTTATTGTCAATATAATTGCAATCTGGGTGACAAATAAATATTCATGGCGCCTTATTCTATTTATATGTAACACAGATTGAATATATATTGACAATCAATACAATCTAACAAGCGTTTAATTGTTTAATGAAATATGCAACGCCGAGTTTCATACCTAACTTACGTATCTTACAACCCGCCCTTGGTACGGAAATCGGGTCGAAAAAGTGTATATTCTCTAGAAGCACTAGCAAGTAGAATAAAAAAGGCCCTCGGGACCGGAGACTTTTTCACAAATGCCTGACTCTTGATAACGAAAAGCACAGTTTCTTTGGATGTATAATTAATGGAAATCTCCGAAAAAAGTCTGTACATGAGGATTATTTTCCAAGCATAACCATTTTGTATGACTATATACCGTTACATATCCTTTCTTCAGACCATGAGATATTAGCCCTGGACTCTTGTCTGTTCTTAGAAAAGTCCCTAGAACCGAGGAGGTTGGGCTTAAATGCAGCTATGTGACTGTGTAATGTACTGCTACATTATACATTGTGTGCATGCAAAATTTGTGTATCGTTATTTTGTTTGTTACCATCAAATTACTAATGTCACGTCATATGGTATTGTGAGAGGTCGCGTGTTAGGCCAGTTCGTAGGAGCGCTGACCACGTAATCTCCGCTGTAAATCCGAGGTGCATGGTTCGAAGCTCCCTGTCCGTGTCGGTTTATGTTTCATTGGAAGCTGAGAAACGAATCGGTTTGTGCTTTCGTGGTTGTGTCCTTGGCCAAGACACTTTACCATAATTGCACTGGATGGCATACGACGGATCTCCCTTATACCGTTCAGAGAAGGTAGACACCAACTACTACGAGGAGACCTCGCCTCAAAATGACCCTGATAGTTCAAGGGACGATATACCCAGCAAAACAATTGGATTTATATAAAACATAAAGTAATTTATATCATCTATTTAATATGTAATTAGTTGAGTTTCCGGACTGATATAGTAGTCCGGTTTTGTTATTAGTTAAGTGTGATATTTGATATAGTTTACGGATTGCTAAGATTTTCCGTTTCGGCTTTTAGTATCTCCCAGAATGGCTAGTCGCGTGATGTTTTGATTTGGATGATCATGTGACTACTACAGAAAATTTTCACTGCCAGGAAGAATTGGTTTATCCAAGTATTTTGCTAATACCCACCTCCTCCCTTGCTTTAATGTCCTCCTAAAGTTAGGATGTAGGGTGGATTGCATTTCATATTATAGTTTTACTTGTATGTTAATGAAAAATATTACTTGTATTTATATGTATATTGATGTTTACATGTCTATTGATAGTATTGTTTTACTTGTGTGTATATGGGGCGTTTTATTAGTAAGTAACCCCCATCTTTTTTGGTTTGTTAACAAATAACGTGAATTTTAATAAATGCTCAATTTTCAACTACCAAAGTGTTTGTTGTTTTATTGCCAAAAAACATAGCAGAGTAATTGTGGGATTAATGTATGTTCCAACATGCAAAATACGATGGTATAAACAAACGATTGTTTGATACAGACTATATTTTTAACATGAAAACATGAAACATTTGTACGTATACTAATGGGAATTAAAAATAATAAATTGCTTTTAATATAACAATCATATTTTGAAGTTTTATATCTGTATACGGGTAAAAGTCTTTATTAAAATGAAATAATCAGACTACTTAAGTAAGGCGTCCAATCAACGTCGCGAAATCTTTTAAAGCTGTCTACATGTAAAAGTTTATGGTTTGTCGAATACAACATGTGGCTGACGAACAGCTAAATTTCTTTATTATTTCGTTACGTCATAACGTGATGAACAGTCATTGGAATGATTTAACATTTGTTTTCTCTAATTTGATAACTACGTTAATTTACACACACACACGATAAAGTAAATTGTCCCGTTTGCCGTTAAGGGAGTTAGTACCTTGATTAACCAGGCGTCCCTGTGGACAAGACAAATTATATCTATACTTTCATTGAGAAAGACACGAAACAATTCATGTGTGGTGATAACAATGATAGAAATAGTCTGGTTTACCCCCGGTAGATATCTTGAAAAATAAATCGGATTTTTTATTATTTGGAAGAATCGAAAGAGAAATTACATTTTTTCAATCTATAACTTACAATAATCATCGAAGTCAACACTCAGTCGTTAAAATGTTTATACCAAGGATAAATATAGGGCTGTATTCCCTTGTCCCACGTGTTCTATAACCAATAATTAATGATGAGTAATTATACTCTCAAAATACCATGAACATTGACCGTTTTCCATTATACAATGTACATTGACGGGTTCCGTAATACGATTTACCTTGATGGGGTCAATAATGAACTGTACTTTGACGTAATTCGTTATACAATATACGTTGACAGTGTACGGTATACAATGCACATTGAGGTTGTCCGGTATACAATGTACATTGACGGTGTCCGTTATACATTGTACATTGAGGTTGTCCGGTATACAATGTACATTGACGGTGTTAGTGATAATTCTAGTAGTTATTCATTTAAATAGAGTAATAACGACAAAAATGAAGTAGTCATAGATCGCCGATTGTTTAAATCGTCTGAAATTCCTGCTAATTTTACGCTCTCAAAAAATCCGTGCAGTATGCAACCTGTATTTCGTATTGCCAGAAAAGGTCCTGCATTTCCCATTATCAACCGTTTTATCAGGCAGACGGCAATCCACACACATTAATGACTACACATTGTTGTTTCGGACATGGCGAACAAAAAAAAACTAGGTTAGCCAAACAAACTTGTACCAACTTATTATGTTATATTGTCATTTATCTGAATTATCATTAATTTGAAATGTCAGGGTTGGTTTTTTACCACTATAATTTTTGATAATTTAAATGACAATGACTAATTGTTTGCTGAATACTAAAATGACATTTACCATACATAGAACACACGGTCCATACTTTCTCTGTGACATTTACCATGATTTTATTATGTCCTTCCCTTTTCTAGTAGCAGACATGACAACTTGATTATTAAGTTATAAATAATCCTGTCTATTATCTGTTTATTGTAATCAGTAGACACATTATCTCTACAACCTTTGTATCGAAGATATCGAACTACTATCGTGTATACCTACACCAATTATACACGTCTATACGTGTGTCGTCTGCTTGAATACACTTGGGCAACGCTATAAGCACTCGACGCTGTCATGAAACTAAACCTGCGATTCTTTTCCGAAAAAGTTCTATCCTACACAAAGGAGTCTCCTAAAAAGTGTCATAAAATTTCGATTGAAAAATAGCACATAGCATAGTCTTAACTCACCGTTCCATAAAGCTGACGTCTTTAGACTCGGCTGCAACACGGCATCGGGATAAGTCGTGGCGTCTCGGGTTTAATCCTTATTCACGTATGATATCAATGAAGCTTTGAAGGCGGCGTGCGACCGATAACAGTTCTCTGGAGTGAGTATTGACCTTGGAAGAGCTCCTGATGTAGCTGTGTACTGAAGGGAAATAACTTGTCTTCTCATATAGCAGCGATCGCCATGTAGTTTCCAACGAAGTACGAGTATATCAATCCTTCCTCGTAAATATAATTGTCGAAACATGACTTGACCAGAGAAATATTCCGAAACTGCATATGGTGTAGTTGTTCGGTCTTATTTCTTTACTTATTTGTATATTTACTTTGACGCAAACATTTCTTTGTTGTTTTCAAGTGTAGCAACCAGCTGTTCTGTTGTCCGATAGTTATTGTGAAGGTTACGTCTCGATCTTCATGTAAAACATTCTTCATAGAGATTGAGATGCATCTTCACAAGACCTTTGAACTTATTTAAACGTTTAAATCGCCCCTTAGATGATTCATTACGTCAGTTTTCAATTATTACGAACGGTACAAATATTTTATTAATTAGCGGCCATTGCAATTTAGGTCATATCCTTACAGCACACCTGATGTTGTGAAAAGAACACACGTTGATCACAAACAAGTCAATTTATCCTCAGAATAGTTTTTCTATTGTGGTAGAAAAAGGTAACACTAACTTGTGGTTGTTGTATATGGTATTTCTTTCACTCCCGTTAGTTATTTTTTCAAAGTTACAAAAAACACCCGCTATAGCTAGTGTTTTTTGTAACCTTGAAAAACTACTAACTTGAGTAAGATATATACCATATACAACAACAACTCGTTGTGTAAACTCTATCTATTATATAACATAAACATGTATATCCATTTAAGTAATTAGATGATAATATGTACATGACGTCTCTGTGAAGGAAGACGTAAGCATGTGAGATTCTTTCCTGAATTTGGCTAAGGGATTCTGCTCTCTTCCTGGTGTCAGATGGCAAGCTGTCCATAACAATGGCCACTACCTTTCCGAAGCTCCGTTTATCGAAGTCACAATACGTGAGTTTGGAAAGCATAAAAGGGATTCTTTCTCCGGTTGAGTGATCTTTACGGCTGATAGAGAACGTCAAGTTCCCGTAAATACTCTGGAGATATTACATGTATTGCTTTGTATCTTGTACTGTAACCCCATACACACAGGTACCTAATGCAATGAATAAAGAACTTGTGTGATGTACTCCCCTTTTTCCAGTACAGGTAACAAGGCCTGCTGCAGTGGGCGGGACCCTCTGCAGGCGGCTTATCAGTGCATCAGATACACCAAAGTGCAAAACATTACCACAGTCTAATCGAAAAGTAACAAGCGAAAGTACCAGTATCTTGCATGAATCGGTAGTGATGAACTGCCGGATACATCCAAGGATTCTAATTTGGTGATAACAGGAACTTAGAGAGTGTTTACCTGTTTCTCCATGTTCAGAAAGCAATTAAAGTGTAAACCAAAGTTAGAACATTCTCACAGCATGGATCGACTCCATTTGGGCACCATTCTTTAGCTGGAGATCTTTAGGATGCTGAGTCATTGATGGGAAAAGACGAACAGTTCTGTTTTTTTCTGATTCATTCAGGTACTGACGTCATTTGTAAAGTTTTGAAGATTTGCTGTTATTGTCTAGATCTGGACTAGAAGACCATTTATCAAAGAAGGCCATGCTACGGAAAACCATAGACCCCGCCCCAATTCATATTTTTTTATCATTACACACGTGTAATATATAGTATCTCTGTTGTGATTCTTTGATTACTTGTGAATTGTATTCCTACGCGTTCACACTATTACGACCCACTTTTTGTAAAACGTAAACACTTAACCAAAATGCGATTACCAAAGCATTCCCCGAATCAGATAATTGAAATAATCGTAATTTACAGCGTGTCAATAGTTACTGCCATGTAAACGACGCATACCACGAAAAAAAATTCCAGAATCCTTTCCAACTGGAATGTGACAAACAGAACATTCACCCGACACTTTCGGCGGTAAACAAATATGATGCAAAACAGTCCTAAACTAGGCCTCAACTCTCATCTTTTATGGCTGTTTGAAGACACTGTTTAGTGGAAACATCTCTCGATCGACTCTCCTTACTCAAACTCACACTTTTAAATATACAGCGATAGGCCTAATGACTGACTGTTGAGGAATGTTTTTCGCCGATCGTCAACCTGTGACGTCACAATATTATACAAAGTGGCTTGTTTGGTCGCATGTGTTCTATAAAATTGACAGACTTGATTTTTATTTCTTCGCACTAAAGTTAAGTGTTTCTCTACGATTCATACACAAAATTAAGATAATGAATGGCATAGCATGTTAGTGTAAGCTCAGATAGTATTTTGTCATCGACGTTTGACACAAACCAAGTCTCGGTTATGTTATGAAATCGCTGAGAGAAAATGACTTGTTTTTTACAGAGCGACAATTCATGGATACTAAATTCAGTAAAACGGATGACTTTGACTAAATATCAGTCGTTGATTAAACAACAACCATAATCTCGCGTGATGAAGATGCTATCTGTATCCATGTGTTTTTACATCACACCGGGGCTGCACAAGGGATATGATGACTGATAATCTAATGTTGCAGCATGCCCTTGCAAGGCTTGATGTGATATTGAAAGGCAAATTGTGGTGATAATCTGGACATGATTGTCATATTAAGCATTTTTTTTTGTTTCTCGGGGTAAACGTTACATGGAAAGTATTAAAGTACATTTAAGTATACTAATGTTTCATTTTTTCTCTCTCAAATTACAGCTTTTCATTTCAGGGGCTATTAAGTATGCCATACATCCAATCCCCCAAAATGCTGAGCGTTAAACAGGAGAACGAACTAGCACTTTTATAGACATATGTACGTCTCGGCCAGGTGTTAAAACCCAAAGCCTTCCACACCGGGTCAAACGAAAACAGGAAACTAAAGGAAATATGGGTACAATATAGGAATATAGGAATAATTCTCACATGAACCAATTCTAAGTGTTCCTTTTGTAGCCGAATCTTAAAGGGACATCGCGGTGAAAACGTTTTTCTATTGACTGTCATGCATTTCCACTTACAATTGTATGCTACTCACATCGATTTCAAATGTCCATCTTGACCATCTAATTTAGTCCGGAAACCCATCTCAAACAAAGCGCTGATAATATCACATGGGCGTTTTGATTATGAGGCTATCGTTTTGCAAACACGAACTCGAACACCGTTTTTCGACATCGGATTTGGTTACAGTTGTGGCAAATATCATTTGATAACTCAAAGTCATTCAAGAATTATGGTTATATTTATTCCAAGCATTATACCAAATTACACATGTTAACAAAAGATGGAGCTAACTATACGCCCACGTTTGCCTTAGCTCTCAATACACACTCGCCGGCAATGCCACAGAATATGTGCAGAGGTCTCATCTGGTATGCATATCGCTTCTCTAGGGACATCCTAAGGATTTATTTTGCCCGATTGGCCATTTCCTGTTTTGTAACTGATGCTGAAACTATTTTAAACAGCAGCTGATTCACTTGGGATGCCATTTTTGTTAACAGGTGTGTGGTGTGTTGTGCGCATGCGTTAGCGAGAGAGTTCCATAAAATAACTATCAATTCGCATGTCCGTGTTCATATTTCCGCAAAATACCATTGACATTGATACACTCGATGTATATATGGAATGATAATATAAGAAACGAATTTTATCGTGTAGTCGCTTAAGCATTTAGCTGTCTTTATATAGAAATATGTTTAATAGAAGCCTGGCAACTGTTATTGACAGTCTATATAAATGACAACGGCTGACAATATCACATCGCTCGTTAGCAGTTCAGTGGTTAGAGTTCTTTTCCTGTGCCATTTGGTGTTCAATGAAAATACGAATATCCGACTGATCTTTCGGATTGAAATACCAGTTCTAACGGCGACAGTCTCCAAAGCTACATGTGATGTCATAACGGGCACGTGATTACTGTCACTTTAAATGCCCAGTAGTTGACTAATTTCCTGGCATTCGATACATGTAAACATACATGACCATATTGTATGGTCATACTTTTAGGTAAACGTACATACATACATTTATGCTCATACTGTTAGGTAAACGTAAATAAAAACATATGGTCATAATGCTAGGTAAACGAACATATATGGTCATACTATTATGTGAACGAACAAATGTGGTCATACTATTATGTGAACGAACATATATGGTCATACTGTAAGATAAACGAACATATGTGGTCATACTATTATGTGAACAAACAAATGTGGTCATACTATTATGTGAACGAACATATATGGTCATACTGTAAGATAAACGAACATATGTGGTCATAGCGTTATGTGAACGAACATATATGGTTATTATGTCAGACAAAGGTACATGTATTGTCATACTGTTTAACAAACGTGCTGATAAGGTTATTTTGTCAGACAAACGTACATAATTTATGGTCATACTAAAAGTAGAAGAAAATAGCAGTGATGTTGATATGGCATATCTTAGGACATTGTGTGGGATTGTCATACGTTGGAACAATACAATGTACCATTGTTTATCGTCGTAGCTAATATTCTCGACTTTATCATTCGTAATGGATGTTAAACGTTACGTCTTTACGAGTCTCATCTTAATTGTGATAAAATCAAACAATTTCATACCTTCTGTAGGAAACAATTTGGTCTGTTATAGTCAGACTGAAACATCTTAATGGCCTTGTTACGTAATTCACATGTCTTAACGGTATGGAACTCCCATTCCCAAACTGAGTAACGCGACAGTGTCTTGGTACGGACACCATCTGTTAACAAATCGCACCATGTGTGATTGAGGAGTTGTTTTACTACAATCTATTCATCATTTTATTGTTTTCAGACAGTGATAAAGAACAAGAGATAAGTGTCATATCAAACCCAGAGAACTCCCAGGAAGGGTGCCAGTTTTATCGTAGCTTAGTTAGCTTCAATAAATGCATGTGTATGCAATTGCATATAGTTAGATGTCAAACCACACGAGTCAATATACTAGTACAAACTACATTGTAATGTTTGACCATCAGCTATCAGCTTTCATATCGTTTGGAAATAATTTTAATCGATACGTATAGAAGGTCAATTTTATACGTGTCGTCTGAACTTCCTCCGGAAATATGAAAGGGCTGTCCGCAGCATTGCGGGTCATGTTTTATTTTTATGTAATGCAATTGGTGTTTATATGCCTATTACCCGAGCCCGGCTACAGTGTAATGCATATATCACATTCACATTCCTCACAAAATACAAAAAAAAGTAATTACCAGAGAAAATAATGTTAAAAATTATCTCCTGGAGCCCCTTGAATGTAAACTGAGCGGGAAAGCCATAGCGCGTGCAACCGTTCCCCCAACAGAAACGTTTCACGCGCGGGCTTCTGGAGCTAAGACCGAAATGAAGTCCTTGAAAAACAGCTTTTGTTTCGCTTTTGTATTGTTTAACGTCCCCTCAACAACCATGGTCATTGTAAGATGGCCTTCATTCTATGTGAAATGCAAAAACTACCATTTTGATAGACTATGGTATAGCTCGACCAGGGGACAAAACGCAAAGATGTCCTCACAGTGGCGAACGATAGGCTCAAAAGCCAAACAGACATTATCAAGGGAGAGATAAAGATGATCATGTATTGGGGGCAACATATTTAATTTCTACGACCGACCTGCAAGATAGTGATCGTGATAAGCATTTGCTCGTTAATCAAAACATATCTTCAGATGTTTTACATTATTCTTGTATAAAAATGGCGTAAAACGGCACTTTTGATAATTGTCATTATTATCTATTGATGAAGGTGATAACATGTACATATTACGTCAGATTGCGGAGGAATGTCTACGATGGCTGATTTCGGCCATGTTGCACTGTCGTATTGACGCCCTTGTAAGTAAAGAGTGGCAGTGCGCGAACTGGTGAACGACAAGTTTATTCGATTCCTTTAATTACTTCAACCTTACAAAAGGGGCATGATGTTTACAACTACAGTTCCTATCGTCCAAACGAAAGTGTGATTTACATGTCATATATACTTTCATCTAACGATCTACGGCACCTAATTTTCTACCCAGAAATGTCCGCAGCTTATACGAATGCACGATACCCACGCTCTTAAAAAGATAAAAAATCAACCACAATGTTTCTATGGCGCAGTGATGGTCGACCCGACGATACCCTGGAATTACCATAGTGATAAACCATTTATTAGATAGCATGCATGGACAGTGTTATTTATAAGTTCCTATATACTTTTATTTTGAAACTGAGTAAATATAAACTATCTATGGACCACAATCATACTTATTACTGTACATGTACAATACAATCACGATAGGGATTTCAAATCTATTAAATCTATCTAATTAACATTGTTTGACGCCAGTTTTTTTTTCGACATCTGATTGATAGTTAAATTCTATAACCTCAAGAACGACATACATGTATTATTATTTTTCTATTTTACCATCCGATCAAACAATAAAATAAGATTTGTTTTGTGTACAATTTACTGTACAATGCATATTTTGTTGAAACGGGCTGCTCTTTGTAGGTCGATATGCCATAGAAACTGTTTTGCATTACGACTAATTTGAAAAAAGAAAGATTATTAATTTGATTAACGTTAAGATAAAAAAAAAACTAATGTAAAATTACATAACTTTCGATATGCGACGTCTAAGACCAATAGTACGCGCGGCTAATCGAGAGGATCATCTCTCAGCAAGTTTTAGGAACCTTCGCCATTGTCACTGGCTTGGTAAGGAAGTCTATCTATGCTGGTAGCAACTTAAATAGAGCACTCGTGACCTTAAAGAAACATAAGTCTAACCAAAGTAGTAGTCTAAAGAAAAAGCAACATTAATCTTTATTAAGCTCGATTTCGATATGTCAAGTTTAGATAGCCATTTTTATTTGGTTAAATCAACGTCGCTCGCAGAGGAAGTTGGACGCCTCAATAATTAGAAGTTACAATATATAACTGAAAGCTGCAATAAGAAATATGTATACAACATATAGGGGTCGAAGAGTCTAGGACGAAAGAGTATCTAGTCTGATGTGTCTTAGGTCGATTATGGTAAAGGGACGAGGTGTCCCTAAATAATAGTTATTTGGCAACTTCGTTTTCGACAAAAAATGTAATGTCATATTTACTTATTCGTAAAGATGCTTTGATATTTCTTGTCGGTCTACAATTGTATATAACTTAAGACTAACATAGTAGGAAAGCTCTTTATGTTTAAACCGAAAGTGTCTGGCGGCCATGTTTGTTACACTTACCGAATCATTACAAATTGTCTTCTTACTAGCATTTGGTTTACTGGTGACATATATGCATATAATAGGGCGAGTGTTGTTATAACGTAAATAAAGATTATGTTTTAATGGCGTTATTAAAGTGGGTTTTGTGAAAGACATGAATTAAGTGATTGCTGTAATTTCGTAAATAAAGTGCGTGTTGTCATGATGTTAAATACGTGATTGTTGTAATGATTTTTATTAAGCGGCCGCTTTGTTTCACTGTTAACGATCTATTTTGAAATCATATACTGAACAGTGTATATTATACGTTGAGAAACATATCGTTATTGGAGTCGTTAGTCAGTATATGACATCACTGTATACCAACAAGTTCAGTCAACTTTACATTACACTTCCGTAATTACAACTAATAGCATAAGAACGTAACCAAATCCAACGAATTTGTGAATTCAGATACAATAATTTAAAAAAAAATGTTTGGTGAGTTTTCATCTGATGAATCAATGTTCTTCGATAAAGATAAACGTTGCCGATATCAACCAGTAGCTTGGCGTGTTCCTAAAACAGACGGAACCGTTTTGTGAAATAATTTCAGCTTATAAAAGTTCAATAATTATTTTTTTACTCCCTGAACCCATAAATCAATTGAAATGCTGCTATCTGTGAGCCATTGCAGGATAACTTAATAACATTTCAGAGTACACATAACCTGCACAGCAGATCTCGGATGATTTTGACAAATATGATTATAGAAGATAATTTCTTCATAGTTTAGTGCCTGTCATTGACATTTTGTTATTTTTTTTCATTTGGAATCACAATACTGGTAGCTGATATCGTCATGCCACCACGATGAAATCTATTCATTCTCATTCGTTCGTTCGTTTTTGTTTTTTGTTTTCCTTCTCATTTATCAAGCATCAAAGCAAGTTAATTCTCATATTTGGCATGATGCACATCCCTAGTCGAAGGCATTCCCTAGAGCTAAATGAGGACCATTGTTTGGTAAAATTGAATTCCAAATTTTTGAGATGTATGCTTCTCATTCCCTTATAGCCAAATGTGGAGTTTACAATCAGTCTACAGCTCGTTTTCAATTTTTTCCATCTTAATAATGTCACAAAAAGCAGAAAATATCTGATATCTAAAAAGAAAATATAAAATGTCCCGCGTACATACAAACATGCCAGTAATATACAGAAACATACTTGTATTATCGCCATACTATTAAGTGATCCTGCAAACATCTTGAAAAATAGACAAGTTGATAGTCCATTATATACAGTCTCAGATACCAATAAGTCAGAGTGTTAAATACCACAAAAACAACACATCATTTTTATTTAAATGGTTCACATGCAAATATTTGTTTTAAATGACCTTTATGTGTCGGTGTCTCAATTGAGTGAGACTGATCTATGAAATCAGTAAACGTTGAAAGGTGATGGGCGCACCATCATTCCATGTATAACAAGGCTAAACTGAAAAACAATTTGTTTCGTAAGTCGTCGACTCGAAAATTCTAAGTAACGTGGTGTATCACAATCATCAAACCTACAGATATTATAGATTTGATAATCAATTTGTAATGGAAGTGAATTTAACAACTTTCTGTTTATATCCTAATCATAACTCGATATGGACAAAGTTATGATTGTTCTGATACACCACAACGCTACACATGTCAGCGTTGAAGTGAAAGTTTGTCTCTTCATTTGATATCGTTATACAAGTATTTGCAAAAACCAATCAAACTCGCTAGCACAGTTGTTACTTGTCTCGGTGATTGTCATCAGAGAGTTTCACGGATAAGCTCGCTGGGCTTGATATCATACTTATTTGACAATCTGTATTTCGTTATCAATGTGTGCAGACAATAAAAATGACGAATATGTTGTGTAAAAACAGCATATCCATCATACAGGGTGTGATCCGTTAACAGATGGTGTCATCACCATGGCACTATCATTAACCGGCGTGGAAATGGAAGTGCCAAATCAAGGCCGTCATGATATCCAAATACAATCATTAAAACGTTTGAGACTATCAAAATTTTGATCAGACGTGTAATGACATCTATGGCTAAGCTTAGGTTAGGTACACCGAAAAAGACATTGTTTTTTTAATTTTCATTTCGGCTATGAATAGCAGTAGCTATCTACATATTAGCGTTAGCGCACCTCGGAAGATATGTAGAGAGCTTCTGTTGTTCACAGTCGCAATTAAAGCGAAAAAAAAACACATTCGATTCATATAATGTATTTGAATTAGGTTGATTGGCGTCATTTTTTAATTTTGAATATTTGGTATATATACGAATAGATGCAGATAAATGGAACAGTCGGTGATCCTGGCAATGCACCATGTTATCGTTTACCATGCCATTATGAAGTGTTCAGTCTTTTATTTTCTAATAGCAAACATCAAATAGCATCAATACTTATAAATCTGGTTAAATTAGATTTATTTTATGTGAATAGATGGCAAAGAAAGTACAATTGGCGAAAATGAATCTAGGGACTATATTTCTGGCGTATTAATATAATTAACTGATTTATTGTGTGGAAAATCAGCATGTGGAACGATGTCTTCATACTGTATTCATAGTGTTATCAAGGTCAAATGCTTGTTGTTTATACGTCGTATGTTAATATAATATATGAGTCAACACTCAGAAAAATTTATATAAATGTATGTATGTATACCGAAAGCCACGATAGGTTGCATGGGGTAACTGATCTAGCTGAACAAAGCGAACGTCACAATTTTATATCATGTCTTATTGACTACTTGTATTATATATATCTTATATTATATTATTATATTAACTTGTCAGCTGACTATACTGCAATTAATCACGCGAATCACAAAGAACTATTTTCAGAGTAGACAACTCCATACTCTTTTTATTAATATCTTGTTTAAGATTTAAAAGATGAGGGTAATTACAAAAATAAATAAAAAGAAAAAGGGAAATAGGCAGACATGAGATTTATATAGAAAGTACCTATAATACGAGAATTGGTGAGATAGACTACTTAGGTCCATGAGTATACCAAAGTTACAGCAGTCAACTGGGCACGTGAAAACTAATATCTTTATCGAACTTTTTATGAATAATTATATAATAATACTTAATAATTTGGAGCTTCATATACTGCTATGTCACTGCAACATAGCTGTCTATAATTGGCTTACAAATCATTTAAACAGCTGTACACTGACGTTAAAGACCGGATATCGATTAGGATTTTTCGAGATTCACAAAGAATTAGCGAACTGTTCTCTCTAAAGTATTGTACATAAATTGCTTCTGAATCGATAGCAAGTTTATTCTTATCAGTTTTAAAATCATTACAAAGATATAATATATAACTGAAATTATCTTCTACTGCACCATTACCTGTCCATATTTGCTGTATCATTCTTTCTATATTACTAATTCCAATGTCCCATTTAACAGGTCACGATCCAGGTCCTGATGATTTCGAAATGTTTTGATAAAAATTCCAGCATACAACACAGTTTTAAATCATATACTTATTCGTATGACCTTTCGTACATTTAAAGCTGTTTTCATCAGTGCATGTAATTAAAACTTCTCGATTTGTTTGCCTTGAGACAAGTAACCGATCATTTGCATTATCTCTATTTCATTAAGGCAAATATGAACGTCTTCGTATATGTACCTAAAGGCGATAATTGTTTGCATACATTTTATTTTGTAAACCCGTCTATATTTCTATCATAAATATATGTAAAACACTTCTTCTTGCTCTGGGCTAAATGTTTTATCTGTTACGTTAAAACGTGGTCATGTTTTCTTGGTGAAAATAGTTTGTTGCTCTGTGTCAGCCGACCAAGAAATGTAACATCACATTTGTACCGACGTGCTTGGTAAATTATTATATATAGGTATAGGGTCAAAAGGAAATAAACAGAGGGTGAAATCGTAATAGTGATTTAATCTCTGTTAAAGTTTTAGTGAAGAGATCTTCCAACACACTATTTAGATATTCACGGGAACTGGCTATGCCTTCTTATTGCCTATTCGGTTTTTTTTATTGTTTTTATTTTTGCTTTGCTTCTTTTTTTATACGAGACTGATTATATTGTAGACCTTTAAAGGAATCACCTTTGAATAACAAAACTTTTACAGACAAGGTTATACCATGAAATAAATGACACTACAGGCTCTTCAACATCAGCCTATTAATTCGATCTTTACTTACCCCCCCCCCCCCCCCCCCCCCCCCCCAATGTTCATTTTTTGAAAGTAAATTTTGTGTTCATTTTTTGAAAGTAACCATACCCGCTTACCCCACTAATGGTGTTAACATGGCGCAGGTTATTCGATATTCAAGGGCTTTCCCATTATCACGATTTCCGTGATGAATATCGACAAAAACCGGGAAAACTAAGGACCCGCAAACCGTGGCATTATCCCACACGCCCTCTGTTGGTATGGTAATCAAACGTATGGATAAATCATGCCAATATATGTTCCTAATGCTTAGAACTCTGGTTTGTTATGCATTTCCTAAATATAAAGTGTCAAGCTATTTACGTGTAAAATGTGCCTTTGTTATTTGGCTCAGCTGTTTTGTCATTTTAATCTGACTTAAATAACCCATTCCTCCCAACGTCTGATCGCTCATATATGCACTTAGTCTTAAAACGATGTACCAACAAGGAAGTGTTAAAAAGAAAAGCTCAATCTTCAGACCAAATTTTTAGCCAATGTTAAAGTGCTTTAGCTCTTTTATAATTGATGATGGACACAGGTGAATACCGACTTTGATATGCATCTGTAATGGACAACAGTGTGTGCCTAATCATGAATGTCAAATTGTATCCTTCTAAGATATACCAGTGGTGCAAGATAGGGAATTATAATTGCTAATTATAATTAAAATAGGGAAAGAATGGAAAGGCTGAAGAAAGGCAAAATATAGAACATGGGATGCTCTAAACTTCTGATAGCATAAGTTGTATAACTTGTTTAATATGGCATAAGTTATATATCTTGTACCCAATCCTTTTGTATATTTAAGTTGTAAATAAAATATGTTTTGATCAAATTGGATAAATATAATAGAAGGCAAATAAGTATATTCTTAACCAGACCCCATATTCAAGGGTCTTTAAGTTAACAATTGACCCGAATACGTGTTATCATTTCTGGTGAAGTAATCTAAATTGTATCATCTTTATTGATGTTCTGGGAGACACTATTTTAAATGAAACCCAACGTCAATACCAATAAGGCCATACAATTAATATCACGCCAACAGAAAATGAATCAAAACCAAAACAATAAATTATGGAATAACATTGTCTAACTTAAACAGCGGATGTGTGGTGGCAGGCAAAAGTGGCGTCAGAAGAAATCCGTTGATCTTGGGATGCCGAAACTGCATTCAGTAGACAGAGTAGTAGGTGGTGGTATTTCTGATTACCAGGAAGTATATCGATATTTTTAGTTTTGTTACTCATAGCTATGTGACTTGGTGATCAGTCGTCTGTTTTTGACCTCGTTATTGAAATCGTTATGGTAGTTTTAAATTTAGTATTTTGTGAAGGATCATAGGATTAAAAGTTACAATCTGCCGAGTGCATTGTTAATAGTTTTTAACATGCGATGGCAATGTTGGATAACGAACCATTCGCTATAAACCTGATGCTAACGACTATTTGGTAGTTCTTAATCTCTAGTTTTCCATTTTTTATCTGGAAGGTACCGCCTTGCAGACTAGTGAAAAACTTTGGTCATGGTGGTGTTGTGTGTGGAATTCATTTTTCGGCCTCCTCTGGGACTTATTTACGAACCCGCCAGTCAATTACACTAATATTTGTGGTCTTTTGTTAGGTCTACGTAGTTAAACAAGTTTGAAATCGATCCCACTCAATTGTCTATGGGGACATGTTGCTTTGTTTAGGCTATGGCAAGGTACTCATTTGAGAATGAGTTATGAGAGCGATCTTAAGAGACGTCGAGGCTCAACTAATACAGGTTCGTAAGAATGACATAAATGTGCAAAGTCTGTAACGATCGCACCAAACTTAGATCTTGACAACATAAGTCTCTTTACCTCTCTATTCGTTGTATATTCAAAGCCAATAACGTTTTAATTATAAGCAAAAGTTGAAAAATTGGGGATCTTGCATCATGCATAGCAAACCGAGTTTAAGGCAACTGGAAATAATTAAAGACATATTAAAAGAGTTAAAGATAAGTCTTATGAAAAATGGAATATACCTTATTGTTGTGGAGATATACTTAAGTAAGATAACGACATCTAGTAAAGACATTTTAGTAATGTGAAATGTAACTTTATCTATTTTACAACGAATGTTGTTATATGAACTTATATTAATCAGTGTTGTGGGCCGAGATGGATGAGCACGAGGGTCCTTACTGCGGAATAAAACTGGGGTACTCTGAAAAATAATATGGTATGGTAGATGACCGCATAGGTTTTCTAGTTCTAGCCAATGCATACGTGAATACATTGATTTGTACGGTTGAAATGCAAAATTCAAGTATTGAATATTTATCACTTTTTTATACCTTATACTTTGTTATATGAGTGTTGCGAAACTTAGAACATGAAATTAACAATGACAACCTGATGATGGATAAAATGTGAATATCTTATCCTGTTAATAACGTAGTTTTTTTGTTTTTTGTTGTTACATTTGTTTCCCTATCACTTGTCTGTTTGATATACTCTGAGTATTATCGGATACTGTTAACGTACTTAATTGAACGCACTCAACTTTTTAGCGCAAAACCTAATTAAAACGAATCTTTGGAATGATAAAGTAGCGCACCGATATGGCTTGTAATATAAAACATTGTAGATAAACTACAATCAACGCAATCACAATTTAGTAAAATTATTCCCGCGCGAAAATCTCTAAAATAAGATTACAACTAAAATTTAGCGCGTTTGCAGTATATGACTATACGGACTTTATATTAGCGGACTATAAGGGAGCATGGCAGTTTTAATGTTTTCATTCTGGCATTTTACTTGCACCGATTGTCAATTTTAATGTGTTCACAGCGTGCTTTATTTACTTGAAGTCATATCCTGGCTATCCATAGTAACAGGTGCTGTACACATTTACGTGTCTTCCTCAAATTTTCAAGGACACGTGTTGTTACTGAAGAGTAATTAATTTTCAATATGACTGATTTTATTTTCGTCATAGACTAGTTCGTGATATCCTTTCACGAAATATTGTATTTAATTTCCGGAAATGTCTGGCCGTCTTCTCTCAATTGTTTGTTTTTTAGTTTGCCTGGCAGGCTACTTTCCCCCACAGAGCATAACGAACGACTTCCTTTATGCCATCTCTGTTAACGACATTGCACCATTTTGTCATATAGTAACATCGAATCAAGGAGTTGTGACTTTTTAATGTCACGTTAAAAAGAGTAAGAATAAAAAATGATATTTATATCATTTCGTCGTCTTCTGTGTATTTTTAACAGCAGGTAGGTTGTTGATATAATACATGAGTTTTAGATACAATGTATAAAATTTTGCTACATACATCAGTATATAAGTGTTTATATACATTTATAAGTATGAACTCGAGGTCAAGTGTTTTTGTTTGTTTGTTTGTTTGTTTGTTTGTTTGTTTTGTCTTTCACAGAGGTTATTTCAAGGAACCATTGGAGAGACAAACACACAAACAGTGTGTTGCCCGATAATGATAAATCTTCTGAGGTGTTTGACCGAATAGCGTGTAGGGCAAATGGCAGTCATATAATAACGAAATGTGTCTTAAGAAATATTGACGATTTACTTTCCTCTGGGCTGTGGAGGTTTTTCGTATAAAATATTCAATAAAATGATTTCAATAATAAGTTTCCTAGCAGATAAGCAATACATAGAAATATATCCCCTACCTTCTTGTGTTTACCATATATAAAAACTATATTCAAGCACCTGAAATTTAATTACCTTGACAGAAATAGACTAGTTATTTGAAGATTCGCACTCGTGTATCTGAAGGTATTGTTTTCTTACACGACAGTATAATATTTATGATTGAATGTCTTTTTGAAAGGTTTATCGATTGAAAGAAGTTTGAAACAATAATAAATAACTTATCACTTTACTCCGGAGAATCTTAACTCGTTTATCGCAATACCTTGTTCGCTCATCAGTTTACACAAGGGAATGCCACGTGATCGTTCGAATCCAGTCAGTGTTCAATATGTCGAGTAGGTGTATTGTTTGTAGTAAAATTTAATTTTTTTATTTTATGACTTATTCTGCGAGAAACTTACTTGCTATACAAATTTGATATTAATTCAAGACTTATACAATCGGGTCTAAATGAGCCAATATACGCGGGAATACAATTTTATTTGAGTAATTGCTATATGTAGTTAGTAAACACCACACGTCAACACACATCCCAAACTTAAAATAGAGTAACCAATATTGGAAGAAGGGGGACAACTCTCCCGGGTATCCTAACATGGGTATCAGCTAAATTGATTTATAGAAAGGACTATCTGTACCGTTAATTCCATTTAATTCATTTAATTCATTACCATAAATACTCTGTATGCAAAAAAGGGTGATAACATGTCAATATAAGTAGTATCGTTGCATAAAAACCCGTCATTCGTAACACTGGCGGTGTACCCTGCACTGGAAGAAAAATAGACAACTTCCTATAGTATACGAGTATTCTGTTAAAGTAGGCATCATAGTAAGGTCGGATAGATGAGCTTGGTCTTTTTGAAATGATAAATGTCATTCCTCTGATTTTTCTGTTTGTAATTATTCCACTATTAACTCATTGACCTCTTTTCTCATCATTTAGGAATGTATAATCCACACTCTTCACCAATAAAATTATCCTTCTGAGTTACATACATGTAGTAGATCCCAGTCATATCAGGCTAACGACCAGAATAAGGTCCGATTGTGACCGTTTTTTTTTCCAAATAGCTGGCCAATCGTAGTCAGGTCAAGGGATTTTACGCCATAGCCGTTGGTGATCTGGCTGGCCAAATTGTTCTTTTTCTGGTGAGGACAGTTCCTTTCTGAAATATAAATAGGGAACCTCCGGGTGGATTGGGACCTCACGTCCTCATAACATTATGGTATACGCTGAGATTTTAGAGTTTGGAGCAATTGTAGCCTTGCTATCCCTTCTACCAGGTCCGTTCCAATTAAGATCCTGCAGTTTATGTGCTATTCACCCTGATCCGGATGGGCACCTGACGGGCCACATGCGCTGTGTTAGATAGTCTTGAATCTTTCCCTATCGCACACAGGATAACTTCCTCAGTGAGACGTTTCATATGCGGTTAAACGGTCTGGTTGGCTTACTTTGATATAGAGAAGGACTTACGATAATTTACTTTCTGGAGTAGATGGGCAAGTGGTTTCATTGCGTGGTAAGGGTTGACTCATTGCCTTTCCCCTGTCCCTTCCTGGTGATGGTGATCTAGAATTGTCCTTCTGTGGAGAGTGGGATTTTTTCACACAATCGCTAGCGAAGTGCTCTTCTCTGCCACAAACGAAGCACTCGCTACTTCTAGATAGGCTAGGAGGTCTCTTAGAGAGTTTAATCTCCATGGAATCTTTTAGAATACAAAGTATCTGTTCCAATTACGACCTAGTGGCTTCGGCGACTTTCCTAGTCTTGCTAAATATCTGCCCCAGCTGAGTGAGAGGCTGCTTTGTTCTGGATACGGCGCTTGCCTAAAACCCAGAGTCATCTTCTACTTCATGTTAGAAACTGACTCATTTTTACTCTTGTTTCTTATTCCCAAGAATGAGACGTTGATTAGTGGTGGCCAGCTGAACCACACCCACCGCTTGATCTAAAGGGTGGGTTTACTAAATGCCCCTCCTTTGTTTTGATGGTGTGTTGCCCCTACCGTTGTTACAACAACTTTAACAAGTATCGGTATTTGAACATTTGCTCGTTATATGGCGCATTGAATAGACACCATCAGAGAATGTGAGGTTTTCGGGTTTTTTTTAAATGTAAGATTTGAAGTTTACCACACTTACACTCATCTAATCCATTTTTCACAACAAAGAATATGCATTCAAGGCAAGATCTGGCTTTAAAATTATGTTTCTATTATGAAATTCGAGAAATTTATAGACAAAACAAACGTAAAAATTAACGAGGTTTTTGCAGAATAAACTGTCTTAAGAGTGTTGGATGCACAAGCTATTGTAAGCTAGTAAAGGTTACATAATAGACTATAGATAATAAAACGAAATCTCAAAATGTGATAGAGAATACATATACATATTTGAAATTGGGATGTTATGACCAAGTTGTGATATTGCCAGTTTCCATGATTATATGGAAAACTAGCAAAAACAATAATTGCAACAATTTTTTTTTAAAGATGACCACCTTACGATTTTATTGGCTGAACACGTCTTCACTTACACGACTTCCTCATTCAATGCTGGCGTAATACTGGGTTTATTTTTTACAGTTAATAGCTTAGGGAGTAAGGAAAAATATGTAGTAAGACTTTTCATCCCTATACTTTCCAGTACTCACGCCTTTTGGAATCCACCAATATTCCTAATTGTGTTCCAAACAAATGATCGACAAAGGTTCTATACAACCAAGTAATATTCAAGGTAATAAGTATGTTTTGAAATGCAGTCAGCATCCTTTTGTGAGAACATGATCCATTTAATATATCATAAACTGTCAACAAAGGTAATGCATGTTTTGGTTCCTTTCCCCTGGTTGTTGACCTGGTTCGGATTCGGGCTGATTTCTCTTTTGAAGATATTCCATGTACCACTTTGGACAAATACGTGCACGTGCTTGTCCTTTCTTTGCTACAACATCACTTGTTGAATCGGTATATCCACGAGTCATTTATATTGCATATTATTTACATTTCTTGTGCTTCTACTTTTACATTTTTCTCCTGTACAATAGCTCACAACCTTCTCTAAAACAAATATATTCCAGCATTTGACAATTCCTTTCAATAATGCAACTATAACAAAATATCGAAGTCGAATAACGAACACGAACCTACATATATTCAGTAACAAAACATATAAAGAAATGAGACTATCAAATAAAACGGAACCAATGATACTTCGATAACCGATGTTAACAAACAGAAATATAAAAACAAAACAATGAAGAAGCACTTCTGGAACCAGTCCCTTTCGGGTCCTAATCCATCGTGGTCAGAGCAGCTATTTTTTCAAAGCACCCTTTAAGGGAAGTATCTACAGAAAAAAACTGTATGCATTCCTCCGGAGCTGTTGGATACCCATCAAAAAATAATTACTCTTTCACGCTTAAAATCCCCCCTGCGTAATTTCCTGTATTTGTCTCCTTACCTTACGTTGAGCTTTAGTGCTCCTGCAGATAGCCTGAACATCAAACTTTTCAGCTCTAGGCCTTGTTTTGAAGAGTTTCATGGATACATTTTATTACCTTATGATACCTGCTATTAATGTGGGAAAATTGAATGAAATATAGATATCAATCAGTCATTCCATCATTCAGAGTGATGAAGGACCTTCCGATGTGGTATCGGCTGCTCCGTGGTATGTCTTCATTCGGTGTGTCCTTGCCAAACTAGTTCCGTCTTTACATACACCGGTTGCCAATTGTTTCCACCATTGCCCTAAAACTGGAGCCATATTCAGCTAGCTGATGTTTCCTGTCTTCCATTTTTCCATCTCTCTTGTTTACTTATAAGGTCGTTTACTCTTCCTAATGCTGCATTCTGTTGTTTCTTTTCATTTCTTTTTTGTGCTATTTTCGCGCCCGAGTCTTGCCAGGCCTACCTGGTTTCTAGCCATGATTGCTTCTTCAATACGAGAATTTGCCTCATCTTATGTGAGTTCCGCATTTTCCTTGTCAGTCTCTGGAGGACCTAAGGTTATAACCCCTTTCTTCAGCAGTTGGTCCCAACTGGTACTTGAGTCAGCATTTATATCTATTATGGTCATGACGAATATCAATATGTATAACTTTGATCAATCAAATTTACAAACATCAATTATAACAACACAGGCAAGGTTATTAAATCTGAGAATAAAGGCAGAAAAATAGTTTGTTGTATGACTGATGAGGATACCTGGTCGTCAGACTTTCCTTGATATTACCTACAATAGCTCCAGCATGTCGTCCTGGGCTTCTGTGATCTGTAGGGTGTCGGTGGTTGGATAGTTAGCATATTGCACGACATTATTTAGATTATTCTGTCAAAGTTTAAGTTTCAGCATGCGAATTGCACTGTTGAGATGTACAATCCGAGAAGAAATTAGTCTATCATAATTATACTGTCCTTATTGAAAATGTCATAGGTTTAATGATTCCTAGTTTGGTTCCATACTGTGTCGAGATAGCTGAAATTTGAAATGTTAGTTTTATGACCACATGGTACATGTTGGCAATGGCTATGATGTCTCTAAATTCGGCCAAAGCATTAAATTGTTCGCTGTGTTTTCGCTGTTTGAGTTCCTAATCTTAATAAATCACTTGCCATATCGCAAATTCCAGTCCAAGATTATAATACAGTTAAATTTAACCTTTCCAGTGCCTTTTAAAATCTTTGTTGAATACACAATACGAAAGTCACCACAATTCCAAAAGGAAACACTCATTTTCTATGTTTAAAGGTACTGATTTCGAAGTGTTGTCCGATCTTAGATCTGTTTCAAGAGAGGCTTATCTACCGGTCTGTTGCGTATGTATGGTGTTCATCAAATAGTATAGCAGATATGAATTTGTACAATTAAAGTATGGCTGGTAGCTCATCTTAACATACGGGAAAAATTGAAAACGCATTTATTCAAATAAGGCCCCCTGCGGTGTCGTGAGCACTATTCTCTGCTTGGATAATCGAAATGAGACACCCAATAAACACTTTTGACACCAGATTGTTCTGGCAGAATGAGTCGCTGCAAGGTCTTTTGTCGTATTAAAAATCGTGGTCGAAGTTGATCGTTGGCATATTTCCCGTGGTCGTACGACTAACCTTTCATGAATGCATCACCTGTCGTGAATGATCGTACGACAGGAAGTGCTTCTAGTTATGCCTCCTTACATTAGATTGCTCCACCTGTCGTACGACTGATAAGTAGTGATACATGCACCATCGTTCGCAATATGCTCCGACTGGTCGCACAATCTTTTGAATTTTTCGATACATACACAACAACTCTTTGAGTTTTATAGTATTTTCTTTAGGCATGGTGACCCATTCAAACATATTGAGAACTAATAACAATTGGTTATCGATGGATGAGCATTATAAAAAGATTATATATTCATACGAGTAACTGCGACCTGATGCAATGGGCTACAATTGACTGCAGGAGCTATAACAGATCACGACTGCTTGGCAGAGACCGCAATTGATCATGTGATCAGTCTAACCACCAAATGCAGTTTACGATTGAAGAACTAGATTTAAAGCAGCAACTACTACCAGTCGCACGATCCTGTGTGATTTAGGATTAATGTTGAAGCTGTATCAGCACAATTAATTATTTTGGTATGTATATTTGTATGTTACAGAGCTCACAAAAGAACTTTTATTCAATGATTCCTATCCAACGATGCCTTTTCAGCTTTAAAATACATGTAGTACCAGCAGCTACAAAGAAGTATAATTATGAGTTTTTACATTTTGTTTTCAGGAAATGATTAATGTTGGATGATGAAGTATAGCAGTTTGTATTTTTAAAAGCATTAGCACCATTTCCGAAAAATGAACATAAATTAAACACATTTTTCGTTAAAACGCCCTCGTTCAATTGCAACAGGAGTCATTTTACTCAGATAACATCCATCTCGAGATTATGCTACAATGTTTTGACAAATTAAAGTGAAACATATCTTGCAGCTCTGTCGGGCTCCAAAGGAAAATTGATTCCGAGTTTGTTGACGGAAATGGCCGAGATTGCGTCTAAGTACATTGTAATAACATCACTTCCGTGAATGAATAAAATAATAATAATTAGAAATTGGATCACAGATACCTCTAAGTCATAATTAAAACAAATGCAATTGTATAATGTGAGTAATGTGCTGTGGGTAATTTGAATGAGTTTGTTAGGTTCCGCTGCCTGTCTTTTCGTACAGGTGTTCACTTTTATAACAGATTACTGGTAATTGGTGTTAACTAACCAGAGATAGTCAAATATGAGTCTTGCTACTTTTAAACCACATTACTATTTGTCAGAAACGGTGGGGTTTGGTTTGAAGACATCTGTTTGAGACATGTTCAAATAAGGCGTAATGGCGTAATTAATAATCACTAAAGACTATTTTGTATAAATATTTAATTTTAAATTTATTCAGGTACGGACAACTATATGACAAATCATACCCAGTGGAAGTTGAAAGTCTTTCGTTCTTGAATTTCAGCAGTGTTCTCATCGATCAAGTTAATACCGCGTACTATATTGGTGTGTATAATGGTGGTGCCATCTGCTTCCCACTAAAACATCTTAGCTAATCGGGCTTTCTATCGATATGTCAATTATGTACGGTGGCTGATTTGTGCCATTTCGTCGGGGCGAAAAGACGAAAAGTCGAAACATCATACGCGAAAAGACGAAATAAATGCACGCAAATTAGCAACTTTAATTCTCGTCTTTTCGGATTCATTATTTTCGTCTTTTCGACTTTTTGCACCGAAAAGACGAAAATTAAGGGTAATTGAATCAAGGTAAAATCAAGCAGTGATATAAATTCAGTGAAAGAACAATGACGTCTGGATTTTCAAAGTTAACGTCATGGCCTTTCTCCATAATAATACAGGAATATCTTAACCTGTCTCTTCTTTGCCATATTGATATCATTCTGCATGCATGCTTGCCATAATATTTGGTAGGTCGATGTCCGGGATAAAGCAAAAACATTTCTTATCAAACCCGACAGTAGTATCGACAAATCTCTTTGGTGAGTGAGTGGTTAAAGATATAGAAGCATGGACTAGGTTAACAATTTGCTATATTCACCTCTCGTGTAGGATTTCGCCAGTTCGTGTTAATATTGCCTTTTGTCAAAACCTGGGGAAGATTTACCTTGGTCAAATAAGGGTTTTCTCAGTCATATACCGATGTTATTGTCGACTAATGAAGTAGTATACGAATATAACTTTGTATTCATATGTAATATGAACAGCCACAAAAGAAATCAATAAAAAAAATGTCATTCGCAGAAACCAACAATGATTAAATTTATACTGTGATTGCATGTCAGTTATAACAAGGAGTTTAGCCTTCTCGGTCTATTTAAACAAAATGGAGAAACTAAAATAAGATAAGCGCTGCCTTTCTTTGAGTCGTACTCCACATTTGTCGTGCAGTTTTGCATCCTTTTGTGTTGTATGTAATATGACACATACACGTATGGGCCATAAGGCCCGAGTCAATAAATTGAATTGAATTGATACGCATGTATACAGCGTATATAATGCATAAAGATTCGTGCATAACGTTATTTAGTTTCCATGCTGTTCTGTCTCTAAATATTGATTTTAACTACGGTATCCATGTTCGGTTGGCACATAAATTCTGTTTAAATCGTCTATTTTATTATCCCAATCTTTTAAAATTCCTGTTTTAGTTCAGTACGCAAGGCCTGACTCTAACATCGAGCTGATCATTTAAAAAATATCCTCACAACGAAATTTATCTTTGCAATGAAGGGATAAAACAATACCAAGTAGCAAATTTCAATGGATTTTAATAATTCATCTTCATGTATTAACATAAGATGAATTGTTAGACATTTTGAGAAGCTGTCACATTAGGCATTGTGGAGATTCCCCCCTCATTCTATCTGGAGTCGCTTTTTGAGAAGCTATCAAATTAGACACTCTGGAGATAGGCTTTTTACCAGCTCCATCAGGAGTGACACAACGCCGATGTTAGTTTCTTTGATGTTTATTTTGATGGCGAAACCGGGATTTCGAATCCCTGCAATTAAATACACGTATGAATATACTAACACAAACTTCACAAATGACACCAATCACACAGATTATGGTGAATAGGGTCCATGAGGAACGTCTACGCAGTAGGACTGCTCGGCTGATTATCAGCAGCCTGTCACACCAATACAATGCAAAATATGTGAATCTACACAATATGGACATTGACAAGGTTCCCCGGTGACACCCAGTGAAACATACCAGGGTGGTTTTCTACTAAACCTCCATTATTTGGTGCTTACTTAGACCACAGAAGAACCAAGTAACTCCTCAGCTGTGCCCAAGTCTGTTAATAAATATTCACATACGCATCAGTTGCGTCACCCCGGCAAGCCGACTTGTATAACCAAACAATAGTTAAACACTATTATTAACAAGTTTAGAGGAAGTTAGAGTGCCTAATCAGAGTTAAAATTAGACAAGTATTTGGATGAGGAATCGCCTTCCCGTTATAGCTAAATTCTAGGTAAGATACAACAGTCGCGTCCCCAAACTCTTCGTGTTATATCCTGCTGCCATACTACAGATAAGGCGTACGGATTGTACATGCTGTCAAAATCGCAAGATTGTAAGAGGAGACTAAATTCAGGTCTTATCTTTCCTGTCTTTACTCGTCCACGGAAAGGTCGAAAGGCTGCAGTACGGGACGCTGAACCCGTTAAAATATTAAGTAATCGCAAACAAACGCACCTGACCTAGACAATATACTTATAGACTGACTATTTTTTTAATGTCTGTCTTGAGATCGAGATAGATTTACTAATTGTTTCGTCCTTATGGTATATGGATGCGGACATTTTTCGAAATTTCTGAGCGCCGTCCTAAGCATCCAACTTTCGGAACGTGTCCTAAACATATTCAGAGCATCTTCCGAAGCATTGGCGTTTTCGAAGCGCCCCCACAAATACTGTACGCCTAATAATCGGAACGCGGTCCTAATTCAAAGTAGGCTTACTGAAACAGATTTAAATGAATTTCATTAGGGTCAGACTGATGTTCAGAATATTGTTAATAGGGACGTGTTCTGAATGTTATGGTATTTGCGAGCGTGCTCCGAATTTGTGATAGCGCTGTCCAAAAATGTTATGGTTGTGGGCGCGCTTTGAATATCTGGGAGCATGCATATATCACTATTGAATCTTTCACACCCTATACGTCCACACTCACTGTAACTTCATCGATCGTAATCTATTAACAACATCAGACGTCGTCGTTATTACTTACTTGTTATCATGTTTAATGCGAAAATTGGGTTATTTCATTGAATATGATCCGTGTATAGGGCATTGAACATGTTAGCACTTGAATTAGAAACATATTAGTATACAACAGCCTGAGTTAGGGTAAACAAGGTCAAGTTCTGTAAATAGCTGGGGTAAGGTACCTGTTTACCATGTCAAAAACAGACAATAGGGAAGTGGAGACATGGGTAACGAAGAGACAAACGTGGTAGCCGTGAACAAAGGATGTTTATATTGTAACCCAAATGTCCCAAAAGACTCCGATATCCATATATTCTCTACACGCAGCAGTAATAATGTAATTATATTCCGCTCCCGACATCCAGGTGTGATTTCAATTCAATCCTATTGGACTTATTTGATAACTGTATTTACAATAAATTACATATATATACACATTCAATGATCATAATTGTTTCTTCCCGTTTAGATAACCAGATTCGGTATTTCATATGGATATATAAAGTGAAAATTCGTTAACTCGAACATGGACAACTCGAATACCCGGCTTAACTCGAAGTAGCAGGAATTTTTACTCTTTATAATTGTTTTTTCTTGTTTAGATAAACAGATTCGGTATTTCATAGGGATATATTCTGTACTTTAAGGAGAATATGATTTGCACAGTGCTTATATAAAATACATTTAGGTGAGGTGTCGAATATCCTTTTCAGAAATTGTTGACTTTGATTACATATTCTTTGGTTTGTAATAACAAAACAAAAAAAATACATTTATGCTTATAAGAATAGTTCTAAGTCCATACATCTACGAATTCGAGGGAAAATCCTATGTTCGAGAACTCAGTTAAAACATTTGCCTGATCTTTACTTCAAAGGAATACGCAGTCTGCAAAATACAACTTTTCGATTCCATTAGTCTGAATCAATATTCTATCATTTCAGATTTTCTTATACTTGCATATCCTAAAGGATATCGACCTCATTCAAAAATACACCGTTGCATTACAGGTCGTGTAAGTGTAGCAAATCAATATAGAACGTTTAGTATATCCCAAAACCTCAAAGCGTAATGCAATATACCGCAAACATACTCATCAAATGAATGCAATAATGCTGCACAAGTTAGAACACCTTGAAAAAGAGCAAACATGGCCTTACCTCATTGGTAAGATGATTGTTTTTGTATAAATGAATGTATGATTGAATTAAAATTTTACACCTAGATTGCTGAAGACATCAACCTCCAGACCACTATACGTCGATACTTCTCTATTTCATAAACAATCTCCATTTCTAAATAGAAACATTTTAGTTTTCTGGGTGTTAAGTGTTCAATTTGGTAGAATGATCATCCAGATTATCTAAAAGACCCTTTCAATAGTTTCGGAAATCATTACAAAGTCATAGTCCGTTGCACCATTTTTAATAAGTGAGGTTTCAAAATAATTAACAAAAACTGAAAACAAAAGAGGCTGTAATATTCTCCTGAACTTACTAACATTGTTTTCAGAATAATTAGAACATTTACCATTAATTGATACACAAGGTTTTACTGATTTTTACAGTGACTTAAAGACGGATAACATTTCCCTCGGATACTAAGCTTAGTCAGCTAACACACATCAAGGAACAGTATTAACAATCTTCGAAGATAAAGTTGCCATTATAATAGAATGAGAAATTGCATCAATCGTTATAAGTTATGGACGAAATCCGAATTGTGAATCAGTAATGAGGTTGTGTTTTGTCTAGAATATGTTAATTTAGTACATATGTAAACGTTGTTAGGGCTTTCTTATAGAGAAGAATCATTATGCTTGATTGCAAATTATCAGATTCTAATATGTTATGAGCATCATAGATAGAATTTGGAGATGTTATCCTCGCCAGCTTGTAAATTTACTCAACAAACCAGCAGGCCTATGGTTTACCGAATTTAGATTTCCAAAATGCATATTGGACTTCCTGTAACGGATTAGGAGCATCCAATCAATCATAAACAGTGTCATTATCAGTAAGATTATTGTCGACACCATGGACTTATTCACTATTTTGTTCGTAGGTTTTTGAAATGATTGTCAGTATATTACCATTTAAAACTGGTGTTTAGCCTTCTTCTTATAGAAAGTCCCGGGGACATTTTTTCGCATATCCTCCAAAATATCACTTCTTTATCTCACATTCCAGGATTTTCTCTTTTTTTTCTTAAGAACAGTATGCGTCGAGGAACATATGTTAATGTTGGATTTCTTTAAAGCATCTACATATTGTTTGTGTAGAGCCACGGTTACTTAACACGGGCGTGTTGTCAGAACTGGAAAAGGAATGGGTGTTTTCGTTTTCATTGGACGTACAAGTGTTAATATTGGGCGATTGTTTAAAAACATGGTTGCAAAGTTCGAAGTCATCATCATCATCATCATCATCATCATCATCATCATCATCATCTAAATTACCAATTTACTTCGTAAATGGCATAAATACTCCTATCATTTGCACTACAGAAAGTAAATTCACTGGAGAGATTGTCTAGGTCTCTATTATTTGAAAATTTTCGACACGGGGATCAACATAGGTTTAATTATCTAGTACCAAATCAGTCCACTCTTTGGTCATTATTTGTTCTGATCGGCTGAAGTGTAATATCGAATCATTCTTAACGTAACATTGTTTAAACATAATAATTTAATTACCAATGTTTTAAGCATGATATATTACCTATAGTCACTTTTTAACTTTCTCATCAATATATAAAATACAAAATGAACGACTAGCAGTACGAAACAATTTGTATTATTGTAACAAGATGAACAAGGACAGAAAACAATGACAACTTGCAATATAAGAAGGTTTGACAATGTGTTTTAACTCTTTCTTCAGTATTGACAGACAAAGTTTTTGTGGCCGGTATATTGTCACGCGACTTGTATTTGTAGCCGAGTCGACTTGTTCACTGTTTACCACCTCATGCACATAAGATCATAGTGTAGCCCAAAAGGCCTGTCAATTTGATTTGATTCTCGTACACACCTCGGTCGTTACAGTTTTGTCATCGAAACATCACACATAAAATCCAATCCAATACTAGTTTGGGAACACTAAAGTCCACATAACAAATGTCTCATCATAAGATAGAGCCCTGTGTTAGAAAGGCAAAGCAGTACATCTTTTGATCAAAAGATGAATCTAACGGTTTTCATAAATGGAATGATTTACGGCTTTTATTTGGCTGGATATATGACAGTAAACACATGAGTATGACGATCTGTTAGATAAGATATTTTTACATAAGCATGAAATAAGCTGAGATACATATAACTAGTTTTTAAACAATGCAAAAAAAAAAACAACAATTCTATAAAAAAATGAACCCAAAAAACAGCTCCCATACAAAGGAAAAAAAAACAGAAACCAAACACTAAATCAAACAAACAGAAAACCAAACCTCGCTAAAAACAATTAATCAATACGAAAAATTGGTAAATAAAAAATATAATACAGCTGTGCCTTCCTTTTTTGAAATGTAAAAGTGAACGCCAATCGCTATCATATGATTGGTGGAAATTTCGATGCGCACTTTAGATAGCATATGGTGTTGAAAAGTGCTATGATTCAAGGAAAAATATTGAGTTTAAAGCCTGATTTCTTTTCTGATGAATTAATAAATGGCGGTTTTTATACTTTGATAATTTAACGTAATTGGTGCGAATGTTTTTTTTTCCACAGAATTCATCAAAAATGTAGAGATTTGTCTAATTTCATGATATTAAGAATCGCGTTTTTACTTTTAGCCATGCAATACTGAAAATTATTCCTGTATTTATTTGAAATACTATTCAACAATTTTTTGTTTGTTTTTTGTTTTGTTTTGTTTTTATTTTTGTTGTTGTTTATTGCTTGCACTGAAAATCTTACACCAAGCATTCAAAGCAACTTTCCTAAATATATTTTTAAAATTGATTGATTCATGCTTTAAATGTCCAATTCCGCTATTTGCTTATTTCTGTTGATCAAATACTGATCCTAGAACAGTATTCCAGTTCATTCCTTACTTTATTATATATACATCTGATCAAAGTTGCGTTGTGAAAAGTTTTAGATGAAGCATCTTTAGCCCCATTTCTTTTTTTTACCTGGTCGAGTTTACCATTCCACAGAAAATCATTAAACTGTTGTTTAATTTCCTTAATATATATATTCATAAGAATTTGGATGTGAAATAAAAAAAACAAAAACAAAAAAATCTTAAATGTTTAAAAGTTTAAAAGTTTTTATAACAACTAATTTACCTGAGTGTTAGTACCCTTTTGTTCCAAATTGATATTGATATTAAAGATTTTAGTTTATCACGTTTTATGTCAAAATTAAGTTCAGTAATTCTGAAATAAGTCTACAACATAATCTATACCTAATAGAGTGAAGCGTGTACTCCATTTTAAGTCCAGATTTGTGGCAAAAGTGCTTTCACTTTCACTCCATAATATCTGGGTATTGAAGAAGTTAATTTTAAGTCCTGAAATACCAGCAAAGAAGTTTGAAGATTTTAGTGTTTCATCTCAAAACATCTGAAGTTACAAACTTGTCACCAGCAAATTATAATGAGAGGATTTCTGATGATTCTTTGATAATTATACTTTTGTATTTAATTGTTTCTGGAAACTATTGATAGAATTTCGGCACGTAAATGAAAATGTAAGAAGATACCGGCTCTCCCTGGCGACAGATCAATAGATATGAAATTTCCCCTTTATTAACAGTTGAGTATATATTATTCGGAAACATTTCTATACATTTCAAAATGGTTTTCAAAGTCAATTAAAAGTAAGAGTCCAGATACATAATTATCCTCTGTATTTTGCATAATATCGTAAATCAATCATCTGTTTTCACCTATATACCGACCAGGAAAACATCCAGTTATAATTCCCTGTTTTTCTGTTTTCTGTCACTGTTACAATTAAAACTTGCTTCGTATTGGTTTTGATTTCAGACAGACACTATCTCGGCGTTACAATCGCAACTATATTTACTGACCAAGTCCTTGATACTGTAGCTTTGTCGTATAACAATGCGTTAGTAGACCTCTGGGACGAGTCGTCGAGGAAATAATAACGATTGGCTGGTAAGTACGCGACAACATTGTTATTCTAGAAACTATTGTTGAACTGATTATCATGATACCTCTTACTTTAGCTGTACACATAACTTCGCAGGTTTTGTCCTGTTATGGTTTTCTCCTGCTCAATGTCTGGGTCCATTCATTCATATTAAGATATCGTTACAACATATACGATCATCTGCAATTCCATCGCAATTTATTCAAATATAATTTTATTTTAAGTAATTGCCAAACAAGAGGTAAATTTCCTTTCCAACTCAACAATCCAGGAAGGTTTAAGTTTGAATTTACAGATATGTCCAAAGCACTTGTAGAAAGCAACTGTAGTACAATGCGTGCGAAGAGTTGTGAGTATCAATTTATTGAAGAAAAAAATAATACTATAGACTTAAATATTTGACATCAGGTTATACAAAACTCACATAAGCCAGTCAAATTTACCACACTGCTAAAGTAAACAATTTTACACCTTTGTATAATGGCGGACATCACGTAAAACCTCTCTGGTCTTCTTAAACTATCTCTGTAGCTTACTCTCGTTCAATTTTTAAAGGTCTAAAACGCTTCTTCTCAAGAACTCTGAGCGCCGCTCTAAAATTTGAACGAATGTCTGGTGTCTCAAAGTCTTCCCACAATTTCTCAGGTCTCTCTTACTTGACAAGATTGTGAAGCTCGCCAGAACACCATCAAATCGATATGACATGGAGAAATACAGGCAAAACGAGCAATTACTTAATGTCTGAGGTCAAATTGATGAATGCATAGTCAAAACACATACATTAATTTAATGAATGCAGTCAAAACACGTACATCAATTTAATGAATGCATAGTCAAAACACATATATTAATTTAATGAATGCATTGTCAAAACACGAACACCAATTTAATGAATGCATAGTCAAAATATGTAGAACAATTTAATAATTGCATTGTCAAAACACGAACACCAATTTAATGAATGCATTGTCAAAGCAGGAACACCAATTTACTGAATACATAGTCAAAATATGTACACCAATTTAATGAATGCATTGTCATAACACGTACATCAATTCAACGAATGCATTGTCAAAACACGAACGCCGATTTACTGAATACGTTGTCAAAACACGTATACAATTGAATGAATGAAGTCAAAACACTTATATCAATTTAATGAATGCATTGTCAAAACAGTACATCAATAACAAATATATGTGAGGTAGAGGGACACTGCCAATAAACTGCCGATAGGTGGTACATTGTAGGTCGCGACTTAACACACGTTTCGATCAACTAACAAATGTAAATTTTTGAATCATGTATCACTTACCTCTTACCAGCATGAAGAACACACTACACGCGGAATGTTATTGTTGGATTACCAGTGTACGTTATGGTTCTTATAAATGACACTGCTGACAGCCGCATACAATTGACAATGCTGGCAGCTGCATACAATTGACAATGTTGGGAGCTGCATACAATTGACAATGCTGGCAGCTGCATACAATTGACAATGCTGGGAGCCGCATACAATTGACAATGCTGGGAGCCGCATACAATTGACAATGCCGGCAGCCGCATACAATTTACAATGCTGGCAGCTGCATACAATTGACAATGCCGGGGGCGCATACAATTTACAATGCCGGCAGCTGCATACAATTGACAATGCCGGCAGCCGCATACAATTCACAATGCCGGCAGCTGTATACACTTGACAATGCCGGCAGCCGCATACAATTTACAATGCTGGCAGCCGCATACAATTTACAATGCCGGCAGCCGCATACAATTTACAATGCCGGCAGCCGCATACAATTTACAATGCTGGGAGCCGCATACAATTGACAATGCCGGCAGCCGCATACAATTTACAATGCCGGCAGCCGCATACAATTGACAATGCTGGGAGCCGCATACAATTGGCACTGTCAGCAGACGAAGGCTTTACGACGTGGAAACATCCATGTTTGATGGAAAGAGAAGATAACTCTTAAAAAAGAGAAACGATTCAGTGCATGTTTGCTAGGTGCAGGTTAAATAAAATCGCAAATAATTGAACATTCGTTTTTTTGCCTTTAGTGTCAAATGGCTTCAAACTAGTGTAGTAGGTTAAATTATTCTGTCATCTTATGTAGATAATTAAATAAATCATGGCAAATAATTCCTTAAAGGTTTTTTGATGGTTTTATGATGTGTGAGCAATCTTAATTTGTGTGGTCCTGTGACTTATTTCAATTATATGCATGTGTTGACACGTGAATGTCTTGAACTATTTTCATTGGCCAACACTAACTAGTGAATCTTGCTTTTTTACAATTCCTAGTACTTTAACTTCCACTAATGGGCTTTGAGGTGTATGACCTCTACTTTATTCGATATTGTGGATATTATTCACATATATAGAACGATAACAAACGCTCCGGATTCCGGACTGGCAGGATTTCCAATTTTAATTATTGTTGGTCACTAACTAGTTTCATATAGATCGCCAGAATGAGATCCAGATAACGCTGGTATTGTTCAGCCATATCCCCTATCACAAACATACATTTCACAACCTGTTGTTGACATGTCGTACGGTATTATCTTATCATGACTTTAAGCTTGTAGTGACAACTCTTAAACCACGAAACATGTTCAAGCCACAATCGGCCAGACAGTCCTCACCCTAATCAACACTATGATAAACACACAATCATATCTAACATCTGACTCGGCCACACGGTCCCACGACGGTTTTCCTACTGGCTCAATTCGCTTTCACGGATTTTATCTGCGCTTGTGATGTCGTTCGTGTGTTCATTTTTTCCCCTCAAGACGGTATTTATACAATAATTCGGAAGACATAAACGTATAAGTAACAAAGGAAAGACATTTCATGTTGATACAAACAATAATACAAAGTGTTGGTACGTAAAATCTACGTATATAGTTCATATCCTCGATAGGCTATCTTGTCGCCTCAAATCAGCTCATGACGTACATTACCAGTAAAAAAAATCCTGAAATTAATAGATAATTCAAGGTAAATTGTGTGACGAATATTAAGTTATTGCGTTTAAGCTTTGTTATGTATGCTAGATATATTCTAGATAGGAATAGCTGCGTTAGTACTGAGTCTTCCGGAGTGATGCCCGTGTGGGAGGTAAAACAAGCCATGATAGGTTATCCCGACTTTGTTGCACCCTTGAGCATGCTAACATTCTGCTACACTCGAGATATGTAAGGTGACATGTTTGTATTTCAGGAGGTGATCTTTTAATGTTACATGGGAATAAAACACTGTTACAACGTATAAGCGTGTGTATAAACGTGCCTACGTAAGTATCTAGTACACGAGTCCATACAAGTTGTACAAACGTGGTCCAAGGTTGGTCTGTCATTGACTAACGCCACAGATTGCTGATACAGAGAAGCAGAGTGAAGCTATGGCTTGTTCTAAGATCATTTATCTGTCAGTAAATCGTTTTAGTATCAACAGCCAGCCTACCTTGTTGATTTTTTACTTAAGCGTTATGAGAACGTTTGACACTCTTTATTCATTCTGAACATATGTGAATAAAATGTATCATTTTTAACGATATGTCATAACCAGATTAAAGATGGGCTATTTTCTGTAATATCCATCAAAATGTTAAACAGATTATAACATGTATGCAGACAAAACATCTACATTTTATTGTGAAACCTAATGGACAAGTCTCCCCTGTACAATATTTACACAATGTTGCAGTGGCGTAACAATTCATCAGAAGGTGTGTGTGTGTGCGTGTGTGCGTGTGATCGTGTGTATGTGTGTGTGTGGGTGGGGTGGGGGTAAGATATTGTTTGATAATCTGAACAATGTAGGCACCATTCAATTCGTAATTAACAGATATGTTACCGAAGTGAATGTTAAAATGGTTTGTTAAACTATTTGTTTTTAGGTTTTAGATAACACGTTAGATACAATTGACTTGTTACGTCTGCCTTGAGACGTCTGCCTAGATACATCTGTAAAGATACCTTTGTCTAAATACGTCTGTCTAGATACATCTGCCTGGATACGCCTGTGTAGATACATCTGCCTGGATACGCCTGTGTAGATACTTCTGCCTAGATACGTCTGTATAGATACATCTGCCTTGATACATCTGCCTAGATACATCTTCCTGGATACGTCTGTCTGAATACATCTGCCTGGATACGTCTGTCTGGATACATCTGCCTGGACACATCTGTCTGGATACGTCTGTCTGGGTACGTCTGTATAGATGTATCTGCCTTGATATGTCTACCTAGATACATTGTACGTCCGCTTAGATACTTCTGCCTTGATATGTCTACCTAGATACGTCTGGAGAGCGCGGCGTTACCTAGATTTGTAAGACGTAGCCGACGTTTTTCATCCACAATCACATGGTCTTTATATCTTACTGTATACATGTAACCTTTGTTTATATCTCACATTTAGTATCTATAATTTTTTCAAACACTTCAGTATCTTCTTTATATTTTAACCACTAATTCCAAGACATAACATACCTAAATTTTCAATTAAGTAAGACCTTTCAAACTGACAATATGACAGTATTGTGTAGGTAATAGTCACCCTTTATCTAGGAGTGTATAGTGTTGTGACCGGGATTTTTGTACAGGAAAGCTGATCTTCACCGACACTAATACAATAATGTACCATAGTGGTCAGTATAGCCAATGAAGTACGTATAGGCTGGTCTCTTGTGGCAGACCAGTGACGATAACATATTTAAATGTTAAATATATCTATTACCGAAGGAAATACACATTATTGAATTATCACCGTATACTGTATACTCTTACGAAGGTCATCTGTACCGTAGAATATGAAAGTAGGGTTATATATTGCCAGTAAATCCTTGATATTTGTATTCATTTTTAAGACACCCTATAGATTTGAACATTTTTTTTTCTCGCAAACCCCAATCATTCTACCGAAACGATAATTTGTGTATGAAACACATAAAAGAAACACAACTCTCAAATCAAATCTAAACGTATCGACTGCGTTTCTTACAGCAGGGTACAGCTAGTAAGTTTTATTCGTGAAGTCTACACAATACTTCATGATAGCGATTCAAAGTGTACCAATTGGTTCCATAGCGACGTTCAGGATTAGATACCAGGTTTGTGTGGGTAATAACTCCGACCCTTGAACCTTCTCGATACCGGTTATGAAGTCGAATGCTTTCAAAATGTTTTAAGACTCACAAAGGATCCGCTATCGTAAAATAGCTTTTATTTTAACATAGAAAATTGATAAGACGACTGTTAGTCATCTCAGTAAGGGTAGTTTAACATATTATCGCCTTCACTAATCTTCATTCAAGCCTTAATCTGAAGATCTAGCTGTGTATCACTGACGGACTCTCATAAACATGTTCCCATGATAACAATACTGACCCCACTTGTTCAAAAGATGATTAAGCTAATCACAGTTTAACAACAAGTTTAAAATCTTGATTTAATCATTTCTGGTAAAACTATCTTGACAAAATTTCATGAAACTATAACACTCCTCAGTTTCTTCTTACCTGCATATTTAAAGGAATATACAAAAGGAGGTTTGAAGTAAAGGCGAAATAAGATTTCCACTAATCAAGTGACTAAGTTAATCATGTTTTGAACAACTAGCTCAGGTTTAATTGTGTTCGAATCTTAAAAAATAACAAAATGCGACTTACAGTCGTAAGTCAATCAGATTGTGGAGGTCATATTTAGCCGTATGTATTTTTCCAAGAAGCATTTACAACTCTGACCAGAATATATCATATATTACATTGTATAATACATGGTTTTCACAGAGGATGCAATTAAAAAAATACAGTTTTACAACTTACTAGTATATGACACGATATATTAACTTCAATTAATAATTTATTGGTCTGGACGGAATCGCACCATACGGGTGGGGTTTGGGTGAGGGTAAGGGTTGGGTAAATTTATTAATGTGATTTCGTATTGCACGTACAGATGATCCTATACCTCTTCACGTTTGATCAGGATTGTGCATTGTACCCGAAAGTCAATGCGATTGGCTAGTCATGTATCCACCCCACAATCCGGCCACCAATGATACAGATCGTATTTTATACAGCACTAGCCAAATGCATTACTACAACAGCCATGACTAAAGCCAGATCTGAACTAAAGTGCGACCATCAGGGAAAAATAGGGAAATGACGATTGATGTTTTGCTTTAAATATTTATAAAAGTGTGTTCTCCATCCTTCATGATGATATGAAGAAACATAATTAAACACATGTGGTTCTTATGATTTATTTGTTACCTGAAATGAAAACGTGTGATTAGAGGTTTGGGTTCGCCTTAACCGTCAACGAACTGATTTTGGCTCACTCACATTTCAACCCTTATCCGAATTAAAATGAATTAGCAGAATTACGAACTAGCGCATCAACAATGATTGTCATTGCGACCAATGTAAGTAAACTAAAATAAGCACAATATTAAATTAGTGGGATGCTTCGGGACCAAAAATCGCATGAATATGTACGCTTACATTTTGTGGTAGAGCCTTGTGAAGGTACGTTGTATATACTACGGTGCTGCAATCAATATTGAAAATTAGATATATTCTATATCACTGTAGACACAAGGTTATATATTTCCCCTTAATCTTAATTTGATGATAATAATTTGGAGTTTTATAAACAGCTACATCAAAGCAAGATGGTCGCCACAAAGTGGTTCACAAATTATTATCGGTTGTTATTGGGCCTGTAGCAAACAGCCAATGTCTTTTCTAACTTCCTCGGAAGCATAAAGACGGAGCTGCCATTTCGGCGCTAAAAGCTTACACACGGCATTTCTTACCTTACCGCGTACTATACTTATTACAGCTGAGTCCACTATAACACTACGGAGTAAAATATCATCTTCAAGGTACTGTACAATAAAGCGCCAGTGCCAGGACTCGAACTGGCGGTCCTTCGGCCATGTAGCCCTGCATCCTTCAATAGATCACTGTATCTCCTGCAGTGATTTTAAGATTTAATAGTGTATGTTGCCCTATTTTCGCCTGGGAGCTTAACGATCTGCATTCAGCAATTTGTTTCCTTTTATTTCAATCAGACGTTCCTATAAACCAAGCTGATGTACTTACCAATCGATCGTTACGCATTAGACGCTGTAATTTTTGGAATCTTATTTCATTTCCCTGAAATTAGAACATTTCCTTTATCCTAATAAATAAATTATAATAAGAAAACGGTTTTATTATATTAAATGCCGATCTGTTTGCGACAATTGGAGTTAGTCAAATTTATAACTGTCATTCTCTCATTAGATTTTACAATGATTCGATTTAACAATGTTCCGTGGCGCGTCTCAGTGTTAATTAATACACTATAGAAATACAGTTTGGAAAATCTACTTAACGTTTAGAATCAAATAATCAATATTGAATTAAAATGATATACCGTTTTCCCACTCACAGATACATCACCATAACTACTTTAGAAGATGCCCGTATGTTCCCCTTCAACGCAGTTGATCTCCTGTTTATGTAAGTTTAGTTTCGGGTTTTCAAATTAAGGATGGAATTAGTACATGCGGGGTGTAACAGAAGAATGTACCTCCATAAGAGATACTTCAGAGACTTAAACACACACGAAGAATATAAACCTTAGTTTATCACGAACTACCATGTACCACTCTTTTACGCTCGCGGTAGAAAGCAAAGAAAGGTCAGAAAGACAATATTCTAAGAATATATTGAATTTTCAAAATGTCAATGCATATAGTTTATAAAAGTAAGATAGAAACAGGTAAATACAAATTGGTTTGAAAACAAATACACTTTAGTGCATGTCAGAAGGAGTGAAATAACACTTTAAAAACAAATTTTGACATCTGGAACAGAAAGAGGGAGCAACATAAAAGCTGACAGGGTACTAGTAATACCGTGGACTAAAATTGAGGATAGCTATTGATTAGAGGATTATATTCCCAGTTCAGGTTCACTCAACTCCAACCCGCTCAATTAATGTGCTGTGGTCCTACAACTCTCTCCGCGTAGGTGGTGATGGTTGATCTCCCTTGAAAAGACAAATCGGAGGCAGTAACAGAAATGTCAGTGGTTTGTTGAGGAGTGTCTGCTTCATTGATTAAAACATGGTGTCTGATTATAGTGGTCGGATGTAAGGAATCTCTGGTCAGTCAGTGTGGCGAGCCTTACGACTATTAGGAATCATATGAGCACACCGGAGGAAACTAGTTGGGGCAGCAAGTAGAATTGCAGAGGTTCCTTCCCGATGAAAATAGAGGAAGATGGAGGAACGATGAAGTGGTCGCCAGACCGCAACACTAGTTACAAGCTGCCGAGACACATGTAGACATCACTGACCGAAGTGATTCAGCAAGACAGGCGAAGCAGAAGTGAAGGCTGACAACTCCCTCGTTGGGCTTGATCCACCAAGCTGGTCACCTCAGGACGACTTCATATAAAGTGTCGTAACTTGTGCAGAATGGGATCCTACTGGTGATGGGACTGGTCACCATGGGTATTCTAGTTAGTGCTTTTATTCATCTCATATATAAAGAACCCGAACAAAAAGTATTTTCTCACGTCATCTGAATTTAAATTGCCTTGGCAAGGTTTTTTCTATTCAAATCCAAAGTTAATTTTCTTTCTTACCATTTCTATGATGTTATTTTTGAAAATCAGTGCTGCTGCCACAAGGCGGCCATATTTTTTAAGCTATGAGGACTATTGGAACCTAACGCCAATTACATCTATTCTAAGTGTCATCAAACCTGCTCTCAAAGAACATTTGTAAAGTTAATGTTGCGGCAGCGACACAAAATATCGTCGAGAACTCTGAACATCTGACGTCTAGAGCACTGCTAAGAGTATTAAAAATACCGAAATCGTAAAAATATGGAAAATCGATTGCAATTGTATGCTTAAGATGCATTCCAAATATATCCTAAACCATATAACGTGTTGCGTTGAAGGATATACCGATGCTCATAATAGTTTTCTAGGCTGCGGTATCTATGCAATATATATGTGAAATTTAAATTATTATACTACTCGTAGATGTCAACCAGAACCCATAACTCCCTGCGGGAGCTCAATTGGCACTTAATGTTCAAAAGAAGGAAGGCTTATCTTGAATACTGAACCGGGACTAAATTTCCTGGTAATCAAAGTCACGTCCTGGATACTTAGCCGATAATATATATATATATATATATATATATATAAGAATCAAATGTTCCTGTCGGTGCTGTTTAAACTCTAAACATCAGTTACCTTGAACATACTTTTCGACTATTTTACTTAGGATACGTTTTTCCAAATTAAATTGGTCACTCAAACCAGCAATACGCAAAGAATTCGGGAAAACGTTAACGTAGCTAACACGGATCTTAAATTGGATGCTCATTTCTGGCAACACCTTCAAGAAAAATCTTGTTCATTGTAAACAAAAGGCAAAGAAGTCAATTTCCAACTTCCGCGTATAAGAATGTATTTAAAGGTCAAATTCAATTTGTAATCCAAGTATCTGATTGGTCCAAAAAAAGCGATTCATGTTAAAGAGATTTCATAAATAATTTTACAAATGATGATTTCAAAATATGAAGTTTGTTGACGAATGAAGTAGAAAAGCTGCATGGCCACCATTGTAAGCTCATTTGGAAACATCTAGTTTTGTTATGTACATAGATAGATAAAAAGTAATATAGATATATTGATTCACATTCTGATGTAGGTATTGAATACCGAATGGTTCATTGCCAAAATCCCTGTTGTAATTTTGGGAAGGCCATATATGTATTGGTTATAGCCGATGTACATCAATCCGAGCTAATACTTTCCTCCTGTTGTTCTGTATGTATATAGTGTTGACCAGTTGATTTTAACTTTACCCAAGTGATGTAGTATTGTACAAAGGATATTATTGTTTATGGCACTATTTTTATATATAATAATGATAGCATAAGTAAATGTAACTGAATTATACGGATTGTACTTACTTCCAACAATCGTCAATGTTAGTGGGGTCAAAAGTATGCAAATTCAAGATGGAAGCAATACAAATATGAAATGTACATGATAATTAAGGAGTCTATTCACATTGCATATCATCAAAAAAAAAAAACAAACTGGGATGTGCTTTGTCCAAGTCCTCCATCCAAGAAATAAAAGCGACATAAATACAAATGACAGTGTTGCTATCTCCAATTACGAAACGATAGCAGCAAAACATATACAATTGGGCTTAATGTGATGAATTACGTCACAAAATGGGCATGGGTGAAATGCACTTTCATAATCAAGTTTTCATTTATGTTCGCGGACGTGAAGTTTTGTATTTGATAGTGCCGCTATCATGTCAGTTTAGTTCTATATTGAATAGTACCGTTATCATGTCAGTTTAGTTCTATATTGAATAGTACCGTTATCATCTCAGTTTAGTTCTGTATTTAATAGTACCGTTATCATGTCAGTTTAGTTGTGTATTTAATAGTACCGTTATCATTTCGGTTTAGTTTTGAATTAAATAGTGCCGTTATCGTGTCAGTTTAGTTCTGTATTAAATAGTACCGTTATCATGTCAGTTTAGTTTTGTATTGAATAGTGCCGTTATTATGTCAGTTTAGTTATGTATTTAATAGTACCGTAATCGTGTCAGTTTAGTTTTGTATTTAATAGTTCTGTTATCATGTCAGTTTAGTTCTGTATTAAAGAGTGCCGTTATCGTGTCAGTTTAGTTCTGTATTAAAGAGTGCCGTTATCGTGTCAGTTTAGTTCTGTATTTAATAGTACCGTTATCATGTCAGTTTAGTTCTTTATTTAATAGTACCGTTATCATGTCAGTTTATTTTTTTATTAAAAAGTGCCGTTATCGTGTCAGTTTAGTTTTGTATTAAAAAGTGCCGTTATTATGTCAGTTTAGTTCTGTATTTAATAGTACCGTTATCATGTCAGTTTTGGTTTTGTATTAAAAAGTGCCGTTATAGTGTCAGTTTAGTTTTGTATTAAAAAGTTCCGTTGTTATGTCAGTTTAGTTCTGTTTTTAATAGTACCGTTATCGTGTCAGTTTAGTTCTGTATTAAATAGTGCCGTTATCATGTCAGTTTAGTTTTGTAATAAATAGTGTCGTTATCATCTCAGTTTAGCTCTGTATTTAATAGTACCGTTATCATGTCAGTTTAGTTCTGTATTTAATAGTACCGTTATCATGTCAGTTTAGTTTTGTAATAAATAGTGCTGTTATCGTGTCAGTTTAGTTCTGTACTTAATAGTACCGCTATCATGTCAATTTAGTTCTTTATAAAATAGTGCTGTTATCGTATCAGGTTAGTTCTGAATTTAATAGTACAGTTATCATGTCAGTTTAGTTTTGTATTTAATAGTACCGTTATCATTTCAGTTTAGTTTTGTATTAAATAGTGCCGTTATCGTGTCAGTTTAGTTCTGTATCAAATAGTGCTGTTATCATGTCAGTTTAGTTCTGTATGTATTTAATAGTACCGTTATCATGTCAGTTTAGTTCTGTATGTATTTAATAGTACCGTTATCGTGTCAGTTTAGTTCTGTATTAAATAGTGCCGTTATCGTGTCAGTTTAGTTCTATATAAAATAGTACCGTTATCGTGTCTTTTTAGTTCTGTATTAAATACTACCGTTATCATGTCAGTGCAGTTTTGTGTTAAAAAGTGCCGTTATCATGTCAGTTTAGTTCTGAATTTAATAGTACCGTTATCATGTCAGTTTATATCTGTATTTAATAGTACCGTTATCATGTCCGTTTATTTCTGTATTTAATAGTACCGTTATCATGTCAGTTTAGTTCTGTATTTAATAGTACCGTTATCATGTCAGTTTATTTCTGTATTTAATAGTACCGTTATCATGTCAGTTTCGTTTTGTATATTAAAGAGCACCGTTGTCATGTCATTTTAATTCTGTATTTAATAGTACCGTTATCATGTTAGTTTAGTTTTGTAATAAATAGTGTCGTTATCATCTCAGTTTAGTTCTGTATTTAATAGTACAGTTATCATGTCAGTTTAGTTTTGTATTAAATAGTGCTGTTATCGTGTCAGTTTAGTTCTGAATTAAATAGTGCTGTTATCGTGTCACTTTAGTTCTGTATTAAATAGTACCGTTATCGGGTCTGTTTAGTTCTGTATTAAATAGTGCTGTTATCGTGTCAGTTTAGCTCTGTATCTAATAGTACCGTTATCACGTTAGTTTAGTTCTGTATTAAATAGTGCCGTTATCATGTCAGTTAGTTCTGTATTGAATAGTGTTGTTATCATGTCAGTTTAGTTCTATATAAAATAGTGCCGTTATCGTTTCAGTTTAGTTCCGTATTTAATAGTTCCGTTATCATGTCAGTTTAGTTTTGTGTTAAAGAGTGCTGTTATCATCTCAGTTTTGTTCTGTATTTAATAGTACCGTTATCATGTCAGTTTAGTTCTGTATTTAATAGTACCGTTATCATGTCAGTTTAGTTCTGTATTTAATAGTGCCGTTATCATGTCAGTTTAGTTCTATATTGAATAGTACCGTTATCGTGTCAGTTTAGTTCTGTATTTAATAGTACCGTTATCATGTCAGTTTAGTTCTGTAATAAATAGTGCCGTTATCATCTCAGTTTAGTTCTGTATTTAATAGTACCGTTATCATGTCAGTTTAGTTCTGTAATAAATAGTGCCGTTATCATCTCAGTTTAGTTCTGTATTTAATAGTACCGTTATCATGTTAGTTTAGTTCTTTATTAAAAAGTGCTGTTATCTTGTCAGTTTAGTTATGCATTAAAAAGTGCAAATATCATGTCAATTTAGTTCTGTAGTAAATTGTGCCGTTATCATGTCAGTTTAGTTATGTATTAAATAGTGCTGTTTTTTGTGTCAGTTTAGCTCGGTATGATATTGTATCAAACCAAGGTATGCCTTATCATTTTGACGATAAGTGGTAGTTTTGCTGCAAGCAGTTTTATCGATTTCTGATTCACCTGAACACAGCACATTCTAGCTTGAAGTGCACTCGAAACAAGCTGAAACGTCTGTCAAATCATCTCCTTAAAAAATTAAGTGAATGGATTTGAGCAATTGAAATCCCTATTGGATGTCCCTGCCTATAAATCTGTTCGGGTAAAGGTTTATTTATTATTTGATACCAGTATTTGTAGAAAGCAGCAAATAATACTGACATAATAACGAAACCATAATTCCAATTCAAAGTTGATAAAACGATAGAAAAATATTATCAAAAATATACATTTGCATGGAGGCCCTTTAAAATGCACAATATAAATAAGACCAGGTGGTCAACAAGACTAAGAGTCTTCTGATTTATCTATGGCGACAAGACAAGTGTATATGATTGTAGCAATCAATACTAATCTCATAGAAGACAGTATATGAACATGTTATGTAAAGATGTTATTTTTCTTTGTTTGTATCACACATATTGATCGCATATATCAGTCTATATGTGAAACACATAATTTGTCTAACTTTTCTTCAGTGTAACCTGGCTGATAAAATTCATATATGACGATGTGTTATGCACAGTGCCTTTTTAGACTAGTGAACGGACAGTGGCTTACTGTAATATTGTACTAGTTTTACACCTTCCAGTTATATTTTACCCACACGAATGGACTATCGAAACAATATACATTACATAATGCCGGCTAATGTAAGTATGCATAGAGTGTCTGCCCAATAACACGATAGCCGTGTAGTAAGTTTCCCTAATTCAAAATGAAAAAAAATATATTTCTAAATCAACAGAGAATGGTACAACCAGTACAATTTTACTTAAATCGTGACGTATCCCGTATACTAATGCTTACATTAGTCTAGTGGTTCTGTAACCTACCGACCGTACGTGTTGTTTACAGACTACACTCTAGATTTTACCCCGATCCTCGACAGTCACCATTTGATAAGAATGTACATTTCAAATGACTCATGCTGGAGGTTCATTCATTGAAACAATTGCAATTTTGAAATATGTATTAACAGATGATTCCTCTAATAAATATTAATGTTATTGATATCGCCCCATTGTATTCTAGGCATCTAGGGGATTATTTGATGGATTCGTGCGTCCGAAGGAAATTTTGATGTAAATTGTCACATGTATGTGTATTGAGACATTCGTTGTGTAATACGTCTTTGTGACAGGCTACTCTAAATAATATAAATGCCGTTATGTTCATAAAGGTGATTTTTTATAATGTAAGTAATGCTGAGAGGTATATACACTGTAGACGCATGACTATCTCCTTTAACGGATATTGTTATTATGTATGGCATATCTATTTTTAGCTACCAAAGACACTACATTTAAAGTATCTCATTGTTATTACTAGACGTGATATTACCTGAATATACGTACCAACATGCTCAATACCGACGTAAAACACCACATCTAATAGGTAACATACTGTATTGCATGTGACTATCTCTAACACCTATTCATTTATCAATTATTCACCACAGAATGACATATCTGTAGATAGATATAGATACTACAGAGTGCATGTCTGGGCATCGTCCTGTGATATATTCATAGTTACATATATGCACCATGTTTTAACACATGGTAAATATCTTCTCCAACCTGTCCTCCACTGCCACAGCTGCGTTACATGTTTATCATCCGTTTATTGTAGACTGGTGACATTATACATGTTATAACGTGCCTTGAAAATACTATAGCTATGCTATTTGCTATATGTATTATTGTTAACATAATCTGCGAAATACCTCTATTGTATGTATGACATTGGTAATGACACAATTTAATATTACTACTTCTCATAAGTAAATGTAATACTCAACATCAACATTCTGAAACAATTTTAACATCAATTTAAATAAAAATCTATCAAAAATGATTTTCCCGGCATCGGCTATAGATGCCAAATATTTTCATCATACTATATGGGCTCAATAAAGAGTCCTTTCTAAATGTCTGTTTTTTTCTGCTAGTTAAGCTTCAGAAAAAAAATATCAGTTTAAATAGAACTCGAAGACATTCTTATACACTCAGGGCTTGAATCCTTTACATTAAATCGATAGATGCTAACTACTGTTACATGACGGGGAAAATCCCTCTACTGTGATTGGCCTAGAGGTCCCTCATAGGGTTTTACAGAATGAAATGTTTAACTTGAAATTGGCGAATTCCTGCACGGTAGGCTATCAGCAAAAATTAATAACTTCGGCAAAAAAAATAGAAACAAGAAATTCATCTAGGCTTCAGTACTTTTGACCGGTCACAAAAAAGAACTGTCAACCATCGGGCTATATACCCATAATAAACAAAACGGCTGGTGAAACAAACTACTCATAAGCTTGATAAGAAACATTTTAGGCTGTATTTTGGCCATGGCGTTATCTTTGACAATATAACTGGTAGATGTTGTAGCCTTTTGAGTAATTTTCAATTGAATACCATACGTGTACAGCTATTTACCATTGTAGTGTTTGGCAATTTGTGTAAGACTTGTTTGAGTTACTACAAGGAATTGCTAATTTTCGAAAGGTGATATCTCTGTCGGCCTCAGATCTCGGATTAACATAAGAAGATAGACAAGTTTTCATAACAAAATGAACATCAGGCTAATCATTTCGATTTTATATACCGAATTATCACACAAGAATAGCAGTTCCTAAACGGTTCACACATTATTACCTGTACTTATCGGCTGTCTTCCTCAACTCCTGGAAATCCAACAGCCATAGCTGTTAGTTGGCGCCTACAGCTTGTACACATACGTGTGGTTTAGTCAACACATTCTTTATTCATTTGTTAGATAGGCTCTATAACACAAAACACGATCTACAGTCATTGTTTGAAGTTATTATAATATATAGTTAAAACTGTAATAATCTATAGATAAGCTCTATTATGATAATCATAAAGATCTGCAGAGAATGTAGCTGCTGTTATTGACTTTTATTGGAAATAATCACCATGGTAACCTTGTTGCGTGCACAACTTAATATGATCTGTTTCCTTAATGTAATAATGTTTCCATGTACCTTTTTATGTTATCTATGTTTTATTGAAAGTCATCAACCTTGCTTGTCACTGTCACTGCTGTCGTGTCTGATGTCCTCATTAACAAAGGCGATGCAGTAGGTAAGGGTGTTCAGGTGTGCCCTGTCGGGTATGTACGCCCAATTTTTCACAGCCGTGTCCTGATTGAAGAACATTGAGACAAATCTGATGCAAAATAATGGAAAACCTCGGCAGAAAAGTTAATATAAAATCGCAGCACTGGGATTTGAGTTCTAATATTGTTATTCTCGACGCCGATGAAGGAGATGGATTCTTTCTCTGTTATCGTAGAAAACCGGTGGTCAATGGAGACATTAAAGATGGTAATTTAACTATCTTCTCTGGACTTTTCCTTTATATACATTAAATTCTTTGAATTGTGACAATTTTCTTGTTTACTATACTAAAGAAAAACTGCAGTAAGCATCGCAATTAAGAGGACTTCAAATAACTAATTGTGTTCCTTTCCGCTAATCTAGAGTTCTCAAATCCATATTCGGTTAGCAGATTTTGAGTTTTGAGAAATCAGCACAAGCCACGGTCATACTTTCTTTATTTGGTAGCTACGAGTACCGGATTTTAACACCCGTATACGCAAATTAGAGTGGGTTAGTGACACATTTTAATTGTCCATTTGTCTTAACAAACTAATTGCCCTGTAACAATTAATTAGAGTATTAGCATTTGTATTTTTATATCATCTGATCTAAAATAAGTAAGATGGAACAACTAAACAACTGTTGTAAGTTTTAGGGTTGGTTGGAATTCCGATATGTCCGTCATGGTCGTCAAATTGAAAAAAAAAAAATCATTTAAAGCTCTAGTTCCAACAGGATGGTTACACTCAAACTTAAATAATGTCCGGTGATGGTCCTGACAAACTATTTCAATCATTTGAGTCGGTCGAAATCGAACATGGCCACTATGGCTAACACACTGTATGTTATACTTGTTATCATTAACACTACACTGCTACTGAGTATATATACTACACGGGTTCTAGGGTCAGATAACTGATAAATATCATGGGGATCTTTTTATATTTCAAATTTGCAAGGAAATAGTTCACTTATGCAAATGTTTGTAAAACAGTTTAATATAGATAAATATGATGTCATATTCAATTCAGTTTTGTAGGCTATTCATGAAACTCTTCGCACTGAATATATCTTAGCTTCCAAATATAACCTTGTTTACATTTGTCTTATCAAGACAATTATGCCTAAAAATCAAATATTATGTCGTATTTCCCGCTCTGGATATCAACAACGTTTGTTACCCACGCGTCCAAGTAACTGCTGACTAAAGCCTTGATAACAGTCGAGAAGAAAGTGCCATTCTTATCAACAAAAAAGCGCTTTGCATCGATAATTTAATTCACGATTTCAAGCATGCGCCATTTATGTATATGCAAGTAGAATACTGTTGTGTTTATGGGACCAACGCATGTATCTAGTTTTTGAGTCGGTCCGAAATCCAAAATGGCCGATTTGGCCAGCATACTGTATTGCACAATTGTTCTCAGTATTACTTTACCGTACTGAGTATATATGGTTTCGCTTAGTAAGTAAGGTAGGTATTTTGGGACAGTAATGATGAAAAAGCAGGATGCAATAGCTCGCTTTCAAATCCAAACGCTGGAGTGTAAGACATACAATAACTTAACAGCTAATAGCACTTTCCTTTTGATAAAGCCTGGTTTTCGTCAATCTGTCATAAACAACGACGTCTTTTGGAAGAAAATCTTGCCATTAGGTCGAAACTGTTCTCCACAAGAACACACCATTATTTCCATAGCGCGGATGATCTTCTATTAGGATGACTCTAAAGTACCGCCATTATTTTACCTGCAACTTCAGTTGGCGTGTTGGGTCGAGATATAAAAGGTTACGTGGATCTACAACAAGAAATACGGAAAGTGTCATCTGTCACATCGGCAGTGTCTTATAACATTTGCTCGCCTACACAGCAAAAACCATTACTGTGTAGTATTACGACCTCACTCCACCCACCAGGTTTAACAACCACCTATCCATCACTGGAATTGTAGACTAAGGTCTCAAAAAAGATAAAAACGTGGTTCTCTATACAGGTTATAATACAACTAGGAGTTAGAAGAATTCGAATGACGCATTCGCTGTTCCTATTCCTGTTTCTATTTGTTGTCTTAGGATTCAATAGTCATTATCTATAAAGTCTAAATAATTTTTTTTTTAAATGAATAAGGTTGAGTTCTGCAATTGTGTATGCCAGATTTCGGACGTGAAAAAAAGAAATCAGGAGTCAACTAACCACCCAATATCCTGTTCTGAATCCCAGCATATGTTAGAACAGTACTTAGAACAACTACTATAACAAAACGGTGTTACACATTTCTAAACTGGTTACATGCTTAAAGGTTTGCCTAATATATCTGGAGCCGGAACCACATTATGCCAGTGTTATCGCAGGGCGCCAATGCAGAATGCGTCGAGTTTTAAACCGGATATAATATACCGCTGTTCAAACGATGTGTATTTGGTAATTTCAATTTTGAATGTTTTATGAAATTACGTGACTAACAAGTGTATCTATATTTATTAATCTTTAATGAAAAATAGTACCTGATTATTTAATTTTTCCTATGGTTTATAACACAGAATGTTGTTGTCTTGACCTCGTTTTATCAGTGTCTATCGGCTAACCTTATTGAACCATGCTTGTCATTGATCAGCCTACATTGGATCTTTATTTTAGTTGACGTCTAAACCTTAACGTATGTTAGAAATACCATTTAAAACATATCACTCTACCTGCTATTTGCTTATGTAAGCGCATTAATATCTACATCGTCTGCTCTGGCTAAATCGCATCATGAACAAATAAGGGAATACAAATATGTTAATCTTGTTATAATATTTAAGGGTTAACTGTAACATTTTTTTACGTTATTGAGCAATAACACAAAAAACTGGGGTGTACACTGAATAAACCGCGAAGCGGTTTATGAAAAGAGTACACCCCAGTTTTTTGTGTTATTGCTCAATAACGTAAAAAAATATTACAGTTAACCCTTATAATTTAATTAACAACGATAAGAAACATTTTCATTAAGTTTAACATGTTTATTTTGCTCCAGATATTTAAAAACGCATCGATAAATACAAAATCCCGTGAACAACGATTACTCCGCTGACGTCACAGTTTTTTTTTTTTTTATCTTATGAGATGAAAACATAATTTTTTGAGCCAATGAAAATGCTTGTTACAAGCAAAATTAAATTATTAAGAAATAATCAAATAATTTACTCACAAGAAAAAGACGAATAAAATGAAAGTACCAAGTAACGATTACTTATTTGATTGATTGATTTGACATTTCTTTTAAAATGATTTTCGAATGTGGTAGCTACAAATTGTGAAGGCAAAATATGTGTGCCAGGACATTTAATTAGTCTACAGGGTATATGTACCTAATAGAGTAAACAATATGCGATGATCAGTCAAATCTAACTCTAAATCTAACAGATAGCGTATGATTGGTAGCGATACGTCATACCCAGGAGAGGTATAAAAAGGTCGTCAATTACAGATGTAAATACCTGGTAATGGTATACATTTTTTTATCTATGTAAGGCTCTGTGCCGGGCTATGAGAACAGATCATGTTGATGTGGAAACCAATATATGCTCATTACGAAGACTGAATATAGTTGAATATAGCGTATTGTTTATTATTAGTAAGATTTAGGTAGAATATTTGAAGTTACTAAAAACAGGATTAATGAATCCTACTTTTACTCAACCAGCCAGCTGTCAGAATTGTGTGATTATTGACTTTGCATTAGAATAATACTCATCTAACCGAGAAAAATGATGTTCATTCCTGCCGAAGAATAATTGCTTTGTGTTTTGTGTCAAACAAATATGACAATTGTAGATAGATAGATCTACTGGCTCTTATCTGTAATGTAACCTTATTAACACATGTACCTGCGCTTTACCACCACAATATTACAATCTGTGCTTTTTTCGTCATTCCTTTTATTTACCTAGACTGATTCTGTATACAATACTCAATTATATGATCTCGTTTTTTTTTTGTTTTTTTTTCAAGACTTTCTTTAAGTTTGCCATGCACGACTCTCTAAAATAGAAATAGATAACATTAAACAGATCCCACGACAGACAGGCTGTCCTGATAAGGATCTTGGTTTAAATGATATATATAGTCACATTACTACTGCTATAATGAAATGGCGGCGAAAGAAATATTAGGTTTGATTCTTCTTGTTCTGAGGGTAAATGAAATCCAATCGAGAAGCAATGTAGATGGCTATGTGAAACTTCAAGTACCGATGAAGGATGTCGCCTACGATAAGGCCGTGTTCGGAAAGCAAGAACTGGTAGATATTGAGCGGAGACTGAGAGTATTGGAATCAGATAACAGTCGCCTGTTGTTGGAAAATCAGAAAATTCAGATGACGAATATGGAATTGAAACGAGATGTGCGAAAGGTTAGGACCAAACACCATGAGATACAAAAACAATTCCGACGTCTCGCGATAGAAAACTATAATTGTATGCAGGTTATTGGGGACATGAAATCAAGGGTGCAATTGTTATGGGAGGAAAAACAGAAGACAGACACAAAATGGACACAGAAAGTCAACAATCAAGAATCAAAAGACTTCCAGACGAGGAGTAGAAATGTCACGAAACTTAAAAAGACTGGAAACACCGCAAAGGAAGAAACATCTGATTTTACAAACAGTTCAGTTGGTGTCCCTATATATCTGGGGTCCGTCATGGGTCAGTCTGAAGAAATCCTTCCAGTCATCCATGACGAATTGTCTAAATTCCCTGAGGAGTTCAACACCAAGATGCAACCGGACGTGGTCACGGAATAAGAATAGATAAGGTAACAAGCATACAAGTTGTAATGGATTCAATCATGGAAAACACACGTTACATTCAGGTCATTACTTACTTTCAATTTTCTATTTTTCAACTCTATCTTTTAGAAAATATTTTTGCACATTTCCTAAAATATAAAACTTAGTTTTGCATAACATGGAAGTTTGCTGTAATACTGGAGTAAATTTCACCGGATAGTGGTAAAAAGTTTGCATTCTATTGTATGTTTACATTTGACAGTAGCAACCACAGCTGGCGTCGCCTTTCACACACGACTATCAGCACATTTTACCGACCCGGTGGACAACCAGCCGATCATCATGACAGACATTCTCACGAACGAAGGTGCTGCATTCGACAGTTCGACCGGCCAGTTCATCTGCCCAGTAACTGGTGTGTATGTTTTCTTTTTCACGGCTGTGTCCTTCCATGATAAGCACATCGAAATCAGTCTCGTAAAAAACGGACAGACCATTGGAAGTTTAGTGAGTGGTAATTCTGGTTATTGGGGGTCCGCCTCCAACGTGGTAATCGTCAATGCACAGGAACGGGATTACATCTGGCCTAAAGTCAACGATCAATATCATGGCACCGGATCGCTTTTAGATCATTATTTCACTACCTTTTCCGGATTTCTACTTTACAGAAGTTAAATGAATGATTTGAATATTATCATTTGGATGGTTCTTATTAAATAGAAGTTATCTTCACTGTGTTAAATCACATTTTGCGAGTAGATTTTATTTGAAAATAGCTCAACCTAACTTAATGTAAATCATGAACGGTCACATTCATTATCAGAAAACTTCCTCGTTACCAGTGTCATACATTTTCCATTCATTGTATATGTTATATTGCAAACATTGTCCTGATTGTAGCTTCATAGATTTATTTACAACACCATAGTTTGAATATTGTATTTTTGTGCCAAAATTAAGTAATACTGCTAAGAGTCAACATAATGCGTTTTTTTAAATTCCATAGTACCAGTTAATATAACTAGTTTTGTCAACTTTATCGACTTTTAAAGCGGCAATGCAACGAAATCTTCGTGTAGTGCCAGGACTAGCGTGAAGAAGTACTGGACTTCAGATTCAGATTCTTTTATTTCTTTGTGTTTTTCAACACATCAGAGAAAAGACATTATACAACAATGCAATGTAATATAGTATGACACAATACAGAATTACAAAAATACATGTACATTACGCTTAGTTGTCTAACATACTCATGTTATGTATACGTACACTTTAATATTACTATAAATTATAAAAATGACCATAACGTCATTATGACAGTACACAATAGTTCATGTACGTTATAAATAGACTAACATATAGTAAATTCAGAAAGGTTTGCTGGAATTCTGCTAAATAAGTTTAATCTCCCATGGTGTACATGATCTTTTTATAAGGCAAGCGACAAATACCAAAACTCAACAACACAGTATGAAACCGTCTGTAGAGCGATCCTCCAACGACAAGCGATCCGCTCCAATGACAATTGACTCCCACCCCCATCCCTCCCCCTCCACCATTCCACCATAAACGTGCAGTCTTGGGACATCGGGGAGCCAATATCCAATCAGCGGAAAATAACTGTAGATCTCTACTAACGAATCTGGCCGAATGATCGGGTCATCAAAGGAACCGCTGTATATCTTACAGCATCTCATCATATATGATATAATGAAAGAATAAGTCTGTGTATGATTGCAAAGAAGGTAATATAGACGATAGCTCTCACCAGAAGACAAAAGGTCTGGTTAGAGATATTGGATGGTGTTTGCCTGGCTTGGTCGTGAAATAATGGCTGGCCATTCGGAATAAACAGTTCACTCCTGAAATCAAAGAGATCAGAAAAAGACTTTATCCTATCATGAAGGAGAACCGTTAGGAAGGAGCGTAAGGCCAAGCTTGTCCGGGACAAGATGTCTGTTGATGGGGAATTATACACTGCTCAATCAAAGGACATTTTTCGCGGACAAAAGAATTTTGACAACGAACCAATTTAACCAAAACCAGAGGTTATTTGTAATACCCTTAGAGTGAACACTTGAAATTAGTTTCATAAATTTAAAAGGTCCCAGGAATCTCACCTTCGGTAGCCAAGGCTTTGGATGTCATAGCTTCAAGTTGTGTTAACAAAATGTGCGTGCCAGAACATATCAGCTAGTTGATATATTTAATTAGTATACAGGGTATATGTAACTAAAAGATTAAACAATATGCGAAGATCACTCAAATCTAACTATGAATCTAACAGATTGCGTATGATTGGCAGCGATACGTCATACCCAGGAGAGATACATATAAAAAGGTCGTCAATTACAGATGTAAATACCTGGTAATGGTATACATTTTTTTTTATCTATGTAAGACTCTGAGCGGGGCTATGAGAACAAATTATGTTGATGTGGAAACCTTTATATGCACATTCTGAAGACTAGATATCAATGTAATTGAATGTAAAGTGTTTATTATTGATAGTATTTAGGCAGGATATTTAAAATCAATGAAAACAGGATGAATGAATTCTACTTTTGCTCCTCCAGCTGTCAGCATTGTGTGATTATTGACTTTGCATTAGAATAATACTTGTCTTACCAAGAAAAGTGACGTGCAGTCCTGCCGAAGAAAAACTGCTTCGTGCTTTGTGTCAAACAAATATGGCAATTGTAGATAGATAGATCTACTGGCTCTTATCTGTAATGTAACCTTATTAACACATGTACCTGCGCTTTACCATCACAATATTACAATTTGTGCTTCACAACATTATCATCATTATTTGTTAATTCTTTTATTTACCTACTTCTGTATGCAATACACATATAACGAACTCAATGCCTATCTTGGAGTAGGAGCTCGTTATTTTTTAAGACTTTTTATGTATGCCATGCACGACTATCTAAAATAGAAATAGATAACATTAAACAGATCCAACGACAGACAGGCTGTCCTGATAAGGATCTTGGTTAAATGATATATATAGTCACATTACTACTGCTATAATGAAAATGGCGGCGAAAGAAATATTAGGTTTGGTTCTTCTTGTTCTGAGGGTAAGTGAAATCCAATCGAGAAGCAATGTAGATGGCTATGTGAAACTTCAAGTACCGTTGAAGGATGTCGCCTACGATAAGGCCGTGTTCGGAAAGCAAGAACTGGTAGATATTGAGCGGAGATTGAGAACATTGGAATCAGATAACAGTCGCCTGTTGTTGGAAAATCAGAAAATTCATATGACGAATATGGAATTGAAACGAGATGTGCGAAAGGTTAAGACCAAAAATCATGAGATACAAAAACAATTCCGACGTCTCGCGATAGAAAACCATAATTGTATGCAGGTTTTTGGGGACATGAAATCAAGGGTGCAATTGTTATGGGAGGAAAAACAGAAGACAGACACAAAATGGGGACACAGAAAGCCAACAAACAAGAATCAAAAGACTTCCAGACGAGAAGTAGAAATGTCACGAAACTTAAAAAGACTGGAAACACCGTAAAGGAAGAAACATCTGATTTTACAAACAGTTCAGTTGGTGTCCCTATATATCTGGGGTCCGTCATTGGTCTGTCTGAAGAAATCCCTTCCAGTCATCCATGACGAATTGTCTAAATTCCCTGAGGAGTTCAACACCAAGATGCAACCGGACGATACTGATCACTTGGTGAACAATCAATCAATCGTGCACGTTCCAGACGGAAACGACGATCACATCACAACCAGCGAGAACAATAGGAAAGTCAGGGGTGAGTTGGTAAATCGATCCTGTTTAAAATATTTAAAATTCTTTGTTTAGTGCATGGCTACGGAATAAGAATAGATCAGGCACTCAATTAAACAAATTGTCAAGGATTGATCATGGAAAGCTAAACGTTGAATACATAGAGAATATTTAATGGTTTCCCGTTTGATATGACATATATTTCACGATTATGACAGAATACCGTTATTTTCACGAGTGCAAAGCATGAGTGAAAACATATAGAAATATTATATTTTACGAGTGTTCATTATTTACTTTCAACAAGCGAACTCTTATTTGACTCTATCTTTAAGAAACATACTTTTGCACATTTCCTAAACTGTAAAACCGAGTTACGCATAACATGGAAGTTTGCTGTAGTCTGGAGTGAATTTCAGGAGGTAATGGTAACGAGTTTATAAATAACATCTCTTGCATGTTAACATTTCACAGTAGCCACCACTGGTGTCGCCTTTCACACACGACTATCAGAATACTTTACCAACCCTGGAGACGACCAGCCGATCATCATGGCAGACATTCTCACGAACGAAGGTGCTGCATTCGACAGATCGACCGGCCAGTTCACCTGCCCTGTAAGCGGTGTTTATGTCTTTTTTATCACTGCCGTGTCCTTCCAAGATAAGCACATCCAAATAGGACTTTTGAAAAACGGCCATAACATTGAAAGTTTAGTAAATGGTAACTCTGGTTATTGGGGGTCAGCTTCCAACATGGTAATCGTCCATGCCCAGGAAGGTGACCACATCTGGCCTCAAGTCGACGGACAAATTCATGACATGGGAACGCTTCTAGATAGATATTATACCACCTTTTCCGGGTTTCTTCTTTACAAAAGTTAAGTTAATTATTAGAACATTGACATTCGTATTTCTCTGATTCAATAAATTACCTGGAGGGCCCACTTACGACTCTGGCCAAACTATTGCGCCGTGAAATGAACCACTGTCTAAGTTTCAGCTTCGTATAATACAGTTAATATGGTATATTAAATTAATAAGTCAGTGTAGAATTGTGTTTTGTTACGTTATCATTTACAATTAAATAATTTGAATATCTTCATGGAAGCTGTATATCGACAGCAGTACGAGTCTTATTGTCTCAACGGAAGAAACAGGATCTGATTGGAGCTCTTTGACTGTGGTTACCTGGCTTGGCCGTGGAATAAGAACACGGGCTCAACAAGATGTCAGATGGCCTGTAAATAATCTTTGAGGCGGGAATATTTAATACTTATCGGACTCATCATAACAATATTGTGAGTGGATTTCTAAGCTTAATTTACATATAAGTGTCAGTTTAATGATAAAACTAAAACTATTTTAATTCACTGTCATCCAAGGGCATCGAAGCAGACAGGTGAAATATATTCTGTAATATCACATGTGTACAATGGATATGTTTTAACAACATAAAACGCTCTCTAATAATATTGCCCGTCAGAAATGAAATTATTATGTATGTGTAATTGTATATTAAAATTAATTGGTATAAACTTATTGTATTTCAATAATTATCATAAAACGATACTGTTTCTAAAAAAGGTAAGATACAAAATTAATGTGTCCAGTATATCCGGTCTACAACTAAGCCCTAAATGTTTTTGTTTTGTTTATATATACGCACAAACAATATACGATATCCAAGTCAGGTTTAAAACTTTCAGATGGAAAATATGCCTGTTTTTTTTTTTTTTTTTTGTATTATAAATCACTGTCTTCAGAAACAAAATAGAGCTCGCGATATATAAAACCATCATCAAGTTACGAGACATCAAGTAATGATTAAGAGACAGGATTCGTATACTAGAGATCTAGAAAATACACCATTTATTCTGTTACAGGAGTCACAAAATTATTCACACTATATAAGCTAAGATACCTCTTGCTGTACTTCGAAGAGTTATTTTCTGTACAGCGCTGATATATGACTTTTACACTGAGGCACGTGACGATGTTCCTGGTGGAGTATCATAGGAAAGTATCTAGACAATTCTGTCATGTTGTCTTTGTGTGATTTCATATTTTAAGTGTATGCCCTCATAACACAACTGAACAAAACATAAATATATTGTGTGTACCGTGTAAATAAACCACAACACATATCAGGTTTCATTTAATACCCGATACACGTATTTAATTCTCTTATACAAATGGCGCAATTTAACAGTACGATCATAATATGTTATTTTCCGGAGGTACATGAGTAATGCCGTGATCCCATAAGGTAACTTAACAATGGTGGACTGGTACAGGTACGCCATAAAGATTGATTAAATTAGGGGTGTAGGTTGGTTACACTCCGCTGGGAAAACTTTGAACATTTATACTTCATTGATGATGACGATAATTCCTTGTGAATACACTTATTTGTGACTTACTTTGACGAAGCATTTCAGCCTCTATAGACTAACTATAGGGTGCTGCCTTTAACATCCAATATATACTTGCAAGAGGCATTTTAATCGGCTATTATGCCTGATATCAGACCTGACGGAATGTGCCAGCCGTTATTTCATTTTGTTTTACGTTTGTGATATAGAAATGTATATATTTCATTTCAAGTAAAACATCAAGTAGTTTCTGTACGTTTACATAATGCACGTGCATTGCTATCGGTATATTAATGTAATCTGCGTATTAAGCTAGAATTCTGCTGAATCACAATTTCCTATCAAATATTATGCACGTTATACTCCCTGAAGTTATTAAAAAAGGATTAGGATTATTATCAATACATTAAAGAAAAGAAAAATCGCAATATAAGTCAACAATAACCACACGGATTTCTACCTATACTGTATACACTTACATAGGTTAATACAAAACGTATTAGCAAACATGCATCGGTATACGCTGATATATACATGTTTCTAACATGGGTGTCGGGTTATTAGCAATACACAATGGAGTTTGACCTGTCGAGGACAAAGACTGGAACTTGTGACTCTCGAGTTATCGCACAAAGAAACTCTACTGGAGGCGATACGTCACGGTGTTGTGGGAAAACTCAGGTGCAAAATACACAGGTGTATAAATAGATATGATAGTATATATACATATATACACACACATACTGTACGCAAGAGTATCGATCTATAGACGAATCCTTTATCTGTGAAAGCCATGCTTTACCTGTAGGTGTACCCGGCAATACACAGGTACATATATATCTACCTGGCTCAGAGACAAAGACAGCCACGCCAATTTACGCACTTCTATAATTAATGAAGGAGTCGCAACATATTTCTATGCTATGAAGTTAAGTCGGGTGGATTTGGAACTGTGGGGAGTTGAAGACCTCCAGTCCTAGACATGAACAGGTATGTACGTTACAAATATTAGTGTTGCAGCGTGTTATTTAAATCCCTTATATGGCATCAAGATTACATAACAGAAAATCGATAGAAATTGATCAGTAACTGATGGATGTCTTAATTTTCAGTAATGTAAACGTTAGTGTTTTAGTTGATATGGAGGTCTAAACGTGACCACAACCGATTTTCTGGTTTATGCTTTTCTTTATTCTGTCAATATTATCAGTGTTAATAGATCTTTGTTAGAACACAGAAACAAATACAGGAGAGCATGCTAAGTGGTCCTAGTGATTAAGATTTTTTTTAAAAAGACGTTGTTTGCGTTTAAGGAATGGAAAACCTACAAATGCATGGCGATCGGTTAATCAGTATTGATGCATATCGATCGGTGGCGATCGTGGTATGATTGCCTTGTAATCAAATACACGTTTTCACTAACATTAAAACTATACGTCAACCATACTCATATATCACTGAATTAAGCTGAAGTTAAATGTCCATGTGTTGATATTTAACATACACGTGTATCCGGAGCTGACGATTTCAAAAGAACAATAGCAACTCTATCTGGTTGATCGATTTGTTTTACCCGAATGATTTGTAGGTTTTCGCACACGTAGAAATTTCGATCGTTGATAATACCTGATCGATAGTAGTATAACTATAGCAGGATTGTACCAGGTGAAAATCGGTAACGGTTTTCCCACTTTGTATGAACGTCCGTGTGGAATTCATTTGGCCTGAGTTTAATTACTGTCTGGCTCCATTGTGTTCTGCGTTTATTTATGTTTTTTTTTTTTTTTTTTGAGAGAGAGGGGTACATAAGCTCCACTCTTGTTACAAGTGCTGTGCAAGGATTCACATGTATAGAACGACCCTACGATTTGGGTGCCGAAAACCGACACATAACATGTACCGAAACTGTTTGGTGATAGCCCGGGAAGGGGGAGTAGGAGGGGGTGGGGGTGGGTGGGTCGGGGTGGGGGGTGGGGGGTGTAGGAGGGGTGCTGGGGTGGGGGTGGGGGGGGGGGGGGGGGGGGTACCAGTTTTTGGTTATTTAAAACGTACGTTGTTCTTTGTAGGAATCTCCAAGACGAACGCTATTTGGTTGTTTAAAATGTACTTTGTTGTTTGTATGAGTCTCGGTCTGGCAATGTACATAATTTACTATTGTTCCTCTCCAGTTCCAGCAAAAAGCTAAGATAGGCAGTTAGCTAGGGTTCATGATAACCCTAATCAGTTGTTCCATATATAATGTAGAGCTCGCTAATCCATACTGAGGCTCAAACAGCCAGTGCCAAATATAAAGGTCAGTTCTGTAGTCTTAACATCACTCATTCATCATCGTATTTTCACCGTCATTTCCCTGAAAATGAAATATAGTCTTTACCAAGTATAGAACTATGTGATTCCTCTATAGTTCCTCTGTAATGCATTGGTGCGTTCATCCATTACAATAGTTACAAGTATTTGAGATATGTTTTTTTTTTGTATTTCTCGAGACATTCATGAGTATATTATATTACAAAATAGGATTTCCATGAATTAAATATCAGTAAAACGTTCGTCAGTTAGTTTAATCTTTGTAATACAGATAATCTTATTTGGGTACCACAATGGAGCCTCATGGACTACAAACGGTAATTGAGTGTAGACGTATTAAATTGTACCATTGACTGTATGATAGGATTACGTCAATTAAAAAAAAACATTGAACTTTAATTGGTAGTTAACCAACGCCTTTGCTGTTCAAGTCTGAACTAGGTTTTCATAAACAGAACAATCAGTAATCAAGGCCATGTAGTCGTCTAGAAAATCCAACGTTATAATAATATCAAGGACTTAAAGAAACGAATAGGTCTACGTCAAAATGCAAAGGGGAAATTTGTTCACCGAAAGCTCAAGATGTGAATATACGTGCACATTTTACGCGCATATCAAACTCGTGCCTATATCACTATGTTTTATTCAAATTCATTAATAATACCATGTCTGATCAATATTGTCACACAGGCAAGTTTGGAGACGAAAAAAAACGGTAAAGTTAAGCTTGCTATGAATGTGATAATCGAATCGTACATTCCACTGCCATTTACCGATTTTTACTATAAATAGTTTCTCTGTTTAACCCCAGGATATCACATATTGGGAACAACCAACCAATTGAAAAAATATATTTTTGAAACAGCCCCTGTGTGTAGGACGTTGAGCCAAGGATAAAATGTCTGGCAGCCACTGATTGGCCAGTATGTTATGAAGTGAGAAAATAGATATGTAGCCTGATAGGTAACTATCAATAAGAAATGTTGATATAAATTTTCTTAAGTCCGATTGGTTTTTTTCCCAAAAGTTCACGTAATAATAGTAAACAGGTAAACATTTAAGATTTTTGAGAATGTTTACTGCGAAATTCACCTATTTTCAAAATGGCTACCCTGGAGAAAATTTGAGCTGAAGGACCCAACTTTTTTTTTTGATTAGGTGTTATATCAGACCCTAAACTTTTGTTATAAACCATAATCGTCATATTCAATTCAAGAATTTGAATGAAATAATCCAAAACGTTAACACTAAGGTCTACGGGAAAACAATTGGTTGGTTGGTCTCTATTGTAATTACTGACCTTGTGAACCAGGAATGACGTCATTTAGTACAAAGCGACAAACTATAGAGACGACGAAGACACATACTCTATTTTGACACCAAAAGTTTTGTTGCGTATTGATTACCGTCCTCTCAACAGCTAATGGTTATATCAGAAAGGCTTCTCCTGTCTGCAGGTGGCATACGTTAGTTGAGTGATTGATTTTGGAAGCAACGTTCCTTGTGAGAGCGATGGGGAAGCTGACAAAAAAAGTAGTTACAGGGCCTATCGATGGTGGACTTAACGAAAGAGTAGTGACAGGGCCTATCGATGGTGGATTTAACGAAAGAGCAGTGACAGGGCCTATCGATGGTGGATTTAACTAAAGAGTAGTGACAGGGCCTATCGATGGTGGATTTAACGAAAGAGTAGTGACAGGGCCTATCGATGGTGGATTTAACTAAAGAGTAGTGACAGGGCCTATTGATGGTGGATTTAACTAAAGAGTAGTGACAGGGCCTATCGATGGTGGATTTAACGAAAGAGTAGTGACAGGGCCTATCGATGGTGGATTTAACTAAAGAGTAGTGACAGGGCCTATCGATGGTGGATTTAACGAAAGAGTAGTGACAGGGTATATCGATGGTGGATTTAACTAAAGAGTAGTGACAGGGCCTAGTGATGGTGGATTTAACTAAAGAGTAGTGACAGGGTCTATTGATGGTGGATTTAACTAAATAGTAGTGACAGGGTCTATTGATGGTGGATTAAACTAAAGAGTAGTGACAGGGTCTATCGATGGTGGATTTAACTAAAGAGTAGTGACAGGGCCTATCGATGGTGAATTTAACTAAAGAGTAGTGACTGGGCCTATCGATGGTGAATTTAACTGAAGAGTAGTGACAGGGTATATCGATGGTGGATTTAACTAAAGAGTAGTGACAGGGTCTATCGATGGTGGATTTAACTAAAGAGTAGTGACAGGGCCTTTCGATGGTGGATTTATCTAAAGAGTAGTGACAGGGCCTATCGATGGTGGATTTAACTAAAGAGTAGTGACAGGGCCTATCGATGGTGGATTTAACTAAAGAGTAGTGACAGGGTCTATCGATGGTGGATTTAACTAAAGAGTAGTGACAGGGCCTTTCGATGGTGGATTTATCTAAAGAGTAGTGACAGGGCCTATCGATGGTGGATTTAACTAAAGAGTAGTAACAGGGCCTATCGATGGTGGATTTAACTAAAGAGTAGTGACAGCGCCTATCGATGGTGGATTTAACGAAAGAGTGGTGACAGGGCCTATCGATGGTGGATTTAACAAAAGAGTAGTGACAGGGTATATCGATGGTGGATTTATCTAAAGAGTAGTGACAGGGTATATCGATGGTGGATTTAACTAAAGAGTAGTGACAGGGCCTATCGATGGTGGAGTTAACGAAAGAGTAGTGACAGGGTATATCGATGGTGGATTTATCTAAAGAGTAGTGACAGGGTCTATCGATGGTGGATTTAACTAAAGAGTAGTGACAGGGCCTATCGATGGTGGATTTAACGAAAGAGTAGTGACAGGACCTATCGATGGTGGATTTAACTAAAGAGTAGTGACAGGGCCTATCGATGGTGGATTTAACTAAAGAGCAGTGACAGGGTCTATCGATGGTGGATTTAACTAAAGAGTAGTGACAGGGCCTTTCGATGGTGGATTTAACTAAAGAGTAGTGACAGGGCCTATCGATGGTGGATTTAACTAAAGAGTAGTGACAGGGCCTATCGATGGTGGATTTAACTAAAGAGTAGTGACAGGGCCTATCGATGGTGAATTTAACTGAAGAGTAGTGACAGGGCCTATCGATGGTGGATTTAACGAAAGAGTAGTGACAGGGCCTATTGATGGTGGATTTAACTAAAGAGTAGTGACAGGGCCTTTCGATGGTGGATTTAACTAAAGAGTAGTGACAGGGCCTATCGATGGTGGATTTAACGAAAGAGTAGTGACAGGGTATATCGATGGTGGATTTAACTAAAGAGTAGTGACAGGGCCTATCGATGGTGAATTTAACTGAAGAGTAGTGACAGGGTATATCGATGGTGGATTTAACTAAAGAGTAGTGACAGGGCCTATCGATGGTGGATTTAACTAAAGAGTAGTGACAGGGTATATCGATGGTGGATTTATCTAAAGAGTAGTGACAGGGCCTATCGATGGTGGATTTAACTAAAAAGTAGTTACAGGGTATATCGATGGTGGATTTAACTAAAGAGTAGTGACAGGGCCTATCGATGGTGGATTTAACTAAAGAGTAGTGACAGGGCCTATCGATGGTGGATTTAACTAAAGAGTAGTGACAGGGCCTATCGATGGTGGATTTAGCTAAAGAGTAGTGACAGGGCCTATCGATGGTGGATTTAACTAAGCATGCAGTCGTGACAGGGCCTATCGATGGTGGATTTAACTAAACAATAGTGACAGGGCCTATCGATGGTGGATTTAACGAAAGAGTAGTGACAGGGCCTATCGATGGTGGATTTAACTAAAGAGTAGTGACAGGGTCTATTGATGGTGGATTTAACTAAAGAGTAGTGACAGGGCCTATCGATGGTGGATTTAACGAAAGAGTAGTGACAGGGCCTATCGATGGTGGATTTAACTAAATAGTAGCGATAGGGTCTATTGATGGTGGATTTAACTAAAGAGTAGTGGCGGGGTCTATCGATGGTAGGGTAAACGAAAGAGTAGTGGCAAATCCAATCGATGCATCGTGTATTTGCGCTGCAGACTTTATGCATCTATGGAGTTCTAACGATCTGATTAATCCTTCTATCTCGTATACCTTTTATTCCTGTATAATCGTAGAATTGTATTTAGGATATTACGACGCATGCACATCTTAAACATCAGAAGACAATGCAATGCTTCACTCGCCCCCATATTGCTCAAGGTTGAGTACTGACTAATCGACCTATCAAAATCCCGCTATTTTCTGTGCAACGACTCTTAGCATTCACGACAATGAATGATCTTTTGATTTCAAATTAATTTTCACTAAAATATTGCCTTGTAAACCAGCGTGGTTTCCGATTACACTTCTAAATTTGCTCACAATAGCTGTAAATAATTCCAGAAACATTGGTTAAACGGGAAAAAATCTCTGGAACGCGAGCATTAGTGAAGATTAATGTTCCACTTTAAGCTAAAAGATTGGATGTATGGGAGATATTTGTATAAAACAGACTGGCGAACCATTCCGGTACTTGTTTTCATTAAAAATAAGCCTTGTAATTGTTATCTCTTAGCCTACAGAATTTCTATCAACATCTTTCCGCAGCTTGTGTCATTCAATGTTTTATTAACACTGCGGCTTCCAGACCCTAAAGACACACAATAGGCAAAGATCTGTCTTAATCAATGCCTTGTAAATGTACTGTGGGAGGTTAATATACAGAAATTAGAAAGACGGCTAGATCACTCTCACACTAGTAAAAATCTAATATGCATTAATTCCTCACCCTAACATCCCCCAGTATCATGTAAATTATTTGCCGATTTGTCATCAGTGTGAAGAAAGAATAAGTCTAAATAATTATTTCTTTGCGCACACAATTAACTACTTTTTTACTTGGAAGGAAGACATTAACACAGAGGCTTTGTTCAAAGGTTAGTTGTTTTAGGTAATGTAACGTGGTTACGAGGATGGAACAGCTTTCACAGTACAGGTACATTTGGACGTTTGAACTTTTCAGGAATATCTTATCGCTTCCCCATTAATATATGATAATGGATCAGTACTTTTAGAGAGCGATCATTCTCTGCATTGTATACAGGTTTCATTAGTAACCCGACAACTCCTCGATGATTCGTGTGTTCTTCCAAGTACTGTGTTAACATGTTTTTTTAGTACATGTATTAGGAATATATACATTGTAGCTAATCTTGAAGGTTGCTGAATGGTTAACTAATCCTTCCTGCCATTTTAATAGCATGACAATGTACTTTATATAGTAACGAGCAACCCTGTGTTATACATGTAATCTCTACACAAAGGACTGCCAGAGCTACTGCAAACGTTTAATAATCCTATTCAGCTATCGCCAAGATGGCTTAGTTCGATTGAGTACACACAATCTATTCAAGGTAGTTATCTTGCTAGTTCGATTGTTCATCTGTGTGAGGCGAAGTCAGTTGTCAACAGCGATTTGATGCCATAATCTGTTCTGCTGACCAGTGATGATTGCTATAGCGTTATACACGTATTGTAATGACGTTATACACGTATTGTACTAACGTTATACACGTATTGTACTGACGTAATACACGTATTGTACTGACGTAATACACGTATTGTACTGACGTTATACACGTATTGTACTGACGTGATACACGTATTTTACTGACGTTATACACGTATTGTACTGACGTGATACATATATTGTACTGACGTGATACACGTATTGTACTGACGTGATACACGTATTTTACTGACGTTATACACGTATTGTACTGACGTGATACATATATTGTACTGACGTGATACACGTATTGTACTGACGTGATACACGTATTGTACTGACGTTATACACGTATTGTACTGACGTTATACACGTATTGTACTGACGTAATACACGTATTATACTGACGCGATACACGTATTGTACTGACGTTATATACGTATTGTACTGACGTTATACACGTATTGTACTGACGATATACTTGTATTGTACTGACGTGATACATGTATTTTACTGACGTTATACACGTATTGTACTGACGTTATACACGTATTGAACTGACGTTATACACGTATTGTACTGACGTTATACACGTATTGTACTGACGTGATACACGTATTGTACTGACGTTATACACGTGTTGTACTGACGTTATACACGTATTGTACTGACGTTATACACGTATTGTACTGACGTTATACACGTATTGTACTGACTTTATACACGTATTGTACTGACGTTATACTTGTATTGTACTGACGTGATACACGTATTTTACTGACGTTATACACGTATTGTACTGACGTGATACATGTATTGTACTGACGTTATACACGTATTGTACTGACGTTATACACGTATTGTACTGACGTGTACACGTATTATACTGACGTGATACACGTATTGTACTGACGTGATACACGTGTTTTACTGACGTTATACACGTATTGTACTGACGTTATACACGTATTGAACTGACGTTATACACGTATTGTACTGACGTTATACACGTATTGTACTGACGTGGTACACGTATTGTACTGACGTTATTCACGTGTTGTATTGACGTTATACACGTATTGAACTGACGTTATACACGTATTGTACTGACGTTATACACGTATTGTACTGACGTTATACACGTATTGTACTGACGTTGTATACGTATTTTACTGACCTGATACACGTATTGTACTGACGTGATACACGTATTGTACTGACGTGATACACGTATTGTACTGACGTTATACACGTATTGAACTGACGTTATACACGTATTGTACTGACGTGATACACGTATTTTAATGATATTATACACGTATTGTTCTGACGTTATACTCGTATTGTAATCACATTATCCACGTATTGTACTGACGTTATACACGTATTGTACTGACGTTATACACGTATTTTAATGATATTATAAGAATGTAATTATATGTAAAACGTGATTGGAATGTTAGATTTATAATATTTCACAATGAAACATAACATATTTCAGAGAAGGGAAGGAGGGGAGGAGGAGGAAAGAAATAAAAGGTGTTAGAAACAAGGAGAATAATTGCTGTTAATTTGAATACATGTACATAGATTAAATTATTAATTTCTGTAGAGAGATAGAAATAAAAAAAAGTTTCCTTTAGGGTAGAGATGTGGGGAGTAATATTGATAATGGCCTAAATGTCTCCTACTTGATACCGAGTGAGCCACTCTAAAACTAGATAAACCACTTAGGGGTATCTATTTTCTGATATTCATGCGTAATCTTTTGGTATCGCGGATGCACTCGTTCGCATAACATTTTTTTCTGAGTGATCTGTTCAAAACAAGACACCAGATATAATTTCCGAGTAGAGATTGCCACCCAAAAGCTCAAAATCATTACATAATCTAGTCATATATGTTTCACCATTCTCCCATCAGCTGGAACAGGTTGATGTGTGAGAATTGTACGGTGGCTGATTTGTGCCATTTCGTTATTTTGTCTTTTCGCCCCGAAAACACGAAATTTAACAAACCTTAAATCTCGTCTTTTCGCCCCGAAAACACGAAATTTAACAAACATTAAATCTCGTCTTTTCGCCCCGAAAACACGAAAATTAACAAACCTTAATTATTAATTCTCTCGCGAAAAGACGAAAAGACGAGAATTAAGGTTTGTTAAATTTCGTGTTTCCGGGGCGAAAAGTCGAGAATTAAGGTTTGTTAAATTTCGTGTTTTCGGGGCGAAAAGACGAGAATTAAGGTAAATTTTAAGCTGGATATACCAATCTAAATCAAGATATTTTCCAAAGTAGTCTTTTCCCTCCACAGCAGAACATTGACTACGAAATTTAATGTCAAAAACATAGACGTGTATAAAGTGCTGAATATCATACATACTAATGTATAATCAGTCGTACAGGTATTAATAGTTTAATGCAGCTAGATTTCAATAAAGAGTTAAAGGAGCTAAGATAATCCTGAATTATTCCTCAGTATGACCCCGATGTTGTTCCATACAGGAGTACAGTTGTTTTACCATATACACATGTGATTTAAGGTACAAACTACCAGTTCGACTAACTCTGTCTGTTGTATTTACAGAACAATTAACAAGACTACTGTAGGACTGGGTAACACCAGGAGACGAGAGAGATTGGCAATTATTTAACACCATGAAGCAGACAACACTTTCTACTGAATTGGATCTGATGAGGTAATGATAATGCTCATGACTAACAATATCGATATAGTCCATTGCGAATGCTGTTCTGGTGAGATAATGAGATTCAGTTCTCACATATTCTATATCGAGTGTTGTCCTGGTGAGATAATGAGATTCAGTTCTCACATAGTCTATATCGAGTGTTGTCCTGGTGAGATAATGAGATTCAGTATAATACAGTCTATATCGAGTGTTGTCCTGGTGAGATAATGAGATTCAGTTCTCACATATTCTATATCGAGTGTTGTCCTGGTAGGATAATGAGATTCAGTATAATACAGTCTATATCGAGTGTTGTCCTGGTGAGATAATGATATACAGTATAATACAGTCTATATCGAGTGTTGTCCTGGTGAGATAATGAGATACAGTATAATACAGTCTATATCGAGTGTTGTCTTGGTGAGATAATGAGATACAGTATAATACAGTCTACATTGAGTATTGTCCAGATGAGATAATAAGATACAGTATAATACAGTCTATATCGAGTGTTGTCCTGGTGAGATAATGAGATACAGTATAATACAGTCTATATCGAGTGTTGTGGTGAGATAATGAGATACAGTATAATACAGTCTATATCGAGTGTTGTGGTGAGATAATGAGATGCAGTATAATACAGTCTATATCGAGTGTTGTCCTGGTGAGATAATGATATACAGTATAATACAGTCTATATCGAGTGTTGTCCTGGTGAGATAATGAGATACAGTATAATACAGTCTATATCAAGTGTTGTCTTGGTGAGATAATGAGATACAGTATAATACAGTCTATATCGAGTGTTGTCTTGGTGAGATAATGAGATACAGTATAATACAGTCTATATCGAGTGTTGTCTTAGTGAGATAATAAGATACAGTATATTACAGTCTATATCGAGTGTTGTCCTGGTGAGATAATGAGATACAGTATAATACAGTCTATATCGAGTGTTGTCCTGGTGAGATAATGAGATACAGTATAATACAGTCTATATCGAGTGTTGTCCTGGTGAGATAATGAGATACAGTATAATACAGTCTATATCGAGTGTTGTCTTGGTGAGATAATGAGATACAGTATAATACAGTCTATATCGAGTGTTGTCTTGGTGAGATAATAAGATACAGTATATTACAGTCTATATCGAGTATTGTCTTGGTGAGATAATAAGATACAGTATAATACAGTCTATATCGAGTGTTGTCTTGGTGAGATAATAAGATACAGTATATTACAGTCTATATCGAGTGTTGTCTTGGTGAGATAATGAGATACAGTATAATACAGTCTATATCGAGTGTTGTCTTGGTGAGATAATGAGATACAGTATAATACAGTCTATATCGAGTGTTGTATTGGTGAGATAATGATATACAGTATAATACAGTCTATATCGAGTGTTGTCCTGGTGAGATAATGAGATACAGTATAATACAGTCTATATCAAGTGTTGTCTTGGTGAGATAATGAGATACAGTATAATACAGTCTATATCGAGTGTTGTCTTGGTGAGATAATGAGATACAGTATAATACAGTCTATATCGAGTGTTGTCCTGGTGAGATAATGATATACAGTATAATACAGTCTATATCGACTCAGTGAGATGATGAACTACAGTATGTATAAGGCTTATCTCGTATGCTACTCTGACGAGTCTGATTGTATTTTACCATTTAAATAGGACAATTATGAATGTAGTCTTATTTCAAATAATGCAACCAAAAGGTAAGTGTGAATTGTAAGCTATGTTGATAAAATGTTACAAACGAGACATTGATTGATACTGCGATCTGGTTTAAGATGTTATTAATGCTGTCATTGTTGTGGATTATAGATAATCTTAATCTGAAGGGGCCGCGGTGGCCGAGTGGTTAAGGTGTCCCGACACTTTAACACTAGCCCTCCACCTCTGGGTTGCGAGTTCGAAACCTACGTGGGGCAGTTGCCAGGTTCTGACCGTAGGCCGGTGGTTCTTCTCCGGGTACGCCGGTTTTCCTCCACCTCCAAAACCTGGCACGTCCTATGACCCTTGCTGTTAATAGGACGTTAAACAAAAACAAACAAACAAACAAACTTAATCTGAATGAATTCTCTATGTAAGTTACCATTCCTTAGCTATAGTATGTCTAATTACTGGTACGTCTAACTTAGCGACAAGCAGCTATCTAATGTAGTGATCATTTTGTATAAAACAATACTTGCAGTTTGTCCATAGGGGCTATATGCTCAGTGGTGTTTTTTTATTTTATAGATGTTAATATCCATTGGTTTATTATGTCATCATAAGGCGACCTTAGACCAAAATGTAGACAGAACTTTGACAGAAACCAAATAAGTAGCCGTCTCTACCGATTTGTATTGGCGGATTGAAACAGCTCCCTAGACTTTTCTAGATAAAAAGGAATTCCTGTACCTATACCAGGACCAATAGGAGTACCTGTACCTAGACCAGGACCTATAGGAGTACCTGTACCTATACCAGGACCAATATGAATACATGTACCTATAACAAGACCAGTAGGAATACCTGTACCTAGACAAGGACCATGGGGATACCTGTACCTAGACAAGGACCATGGGGATACCTGTACCTAGACAAGGACCATGGGGATATCTGTACATTAACCAGGACCAATATGAATACCTGTAAATATACCAGGACCATGGGAATACCTGTACCTATACCAGGACCAATAGGAGTACCTGTACCTATACCAGGACCAATAGGAGTACCTGTACCTATACCAGGACCAATAGGAGTACCTGTACCTATACCAGGACCTATAGGAGTACCTGTACCTATACCAGGACCATGGGATACCTATACCTATACCAGGACCAGGAATACCTGTACCTAGACAGGACCATGGGATACCTGTACCTATACCAGGACCAATAGGAGTACCTGTACCTAGACCAGGACCATGGGAATACCTGTACCTATACCAGGACCATGGGGATACCTGTACCTATACCAGGACCAATATGAGTACCTGTACCTATACCAGGACCATGGGAATACCTGTACCTAGACCAGGACCATGGGGATACCTGTACCTACCAGGACCATGGGGATACCTGTACCTAGACAAGGACCATGGGAATCCTGTACTTGACCAGGACCATGGGAATACCTGTACTATACAGGACCATGGGATACTGTACCTATACCAGGACCAATAGGAGTACCTGTACCTATACCAGGACCAATAGGAGTACCTGTACCTATACCAGGACCATGGGAATACCTGTACCTATACCAGGACCAATAGGAGTACCTGTACCTATACCAGGACCAATAGGAGTACCTGTACCTATACCAGGACCAATAGGAGTACCTGTACCTATACCAGGACCTATAGGAGTACCTGTATATATACCAGGACCGATAGGAGTACCTGTACCTATACCAGGACCAATAGGAGTACCTGTACCTATACGATGACCAATAGGAGTACCTCTACCTATACTAAGACCAATAGGAATACCTGTACCTATACCAGGACCAATAGGAATACCTGTACCTATACCAGGACCATGGGAATACCTGTACCTATACCAGGACCAATAGGAATACCTGTACCTATACCAGGACCAATAGGAATAGCTGTACCTATACCAGGACCAATAGGAATACCTGTACCTATACGATGACCAATAGGAATACCTGTACCTATACCAGGACCAATAGGAATACCTGTACCTATACGATGACCAATAGGAATACCTGTACCTATACCAGTACCAATAGGAATACCTGTACCTATACCAGGACCATGGGACTACCTGTACCTATACCAGGACCAATAGGAATACCTGTACCTATACGATGACCAATAGGAATACCTGTACCTATACCAGGACCAATAGGAATAGCTGTACCTATACCAGGACCAATAGGAATAGCTGTACCTATACCAGGACCAATAGGAATTCCTGTATCTATACCAGGACCAATAGAAATACCTGTACCTATACCAGGACCAATAGGAATACCTATACCAGGACCATGGGAATACCTGTACCTATACCAGGACTAGTAGGAATTCCTGTACCTATACCAGGACCAATAGGAATTCCTGTATCTATACCAGGACCAATAGGAATTCCTGTACCTATACCAGGACCAATAGGAATACCTGTACCTATACCAGGACTAGTAGGAATTCCTGTACCTATACCAGGACCAATAGGAATTCCTGTATCTATACCAGGACCAATAGGAATTCCTGTACCTATACCAGGACCATGGGAATACCTGTACCTATACCAGGACCAATAGGAATTCCTGTACCTATACCAGGACCAATAGGAATTCCTGTATCTATACCAGGACCAATAGGAGTACCTGTACCTATACCAGGACAAATAGGACTACCTGTACCTATACCAGGACAAATAGGAATACCTGTACCTATACCAGGACCAATAGGAATACCTGTATCTATACCAGGACCATGGGAATACCTGTACCTATACCAGGACCATGGGAATACCTGTACCTATACCAGGACCAATAGGAATTCCTGTACCTATACCAGGACCAATAGGAATACCTGTACCTATACCAGGACCATGGGACTACCTGTACATATACCAGGACCAATAGGAATACCTGTACCTATACCAGGACCAATAGGAATTCCTGTATCTATACCAGGACCAATAGGAGTACCTGTACCTATACCAGGACCAATAGGAATACCTGTACCTATACAAGGACCAATAGGAATTCCTGTACTTATACCAGGACCAATAGGAGTACCTGTACCTATACCAGGACCAATAGGAATTCCTGTACCTATACCAGGACCATTGGAATACCTGTACCTATACCAGGACCATGGGACTACCTGTACCTATACCAGGACCAATAGGAATACCTTTACCTATACCAGGACCATGGGACTACCTGTACCTATACCAGGACCATGGGAATACCTGTACCTATACCAGGACCAATAGGAGTACCTGTACCTATACCAGGACCAATAGGAATACCTATACCTATACCAGGACCAAACGGAATACCTGTACCTATACCAGGACCATGGGACTACCTGTACCTATACCAGGACCAATATGAATACCTGTAAATATACCAGGACCAATAGGAGTACCTGTATCTATACCAGGACCAATAGGAATACCTGTACCTTGACCAGGACCATGGGAATACCTGTACCTATATCAGGACCAATAGGAATACCTGTACCTATACCAGGACCATGGGAATACCTGTACCTATACCAGGACCAATGGGAATACCTGTACCTATACCAGGACCATGGGAATATCTGTATCTATACCAGGACCATGGGAATACCTGTACCTATACCAGGACCAATAGGAATACCTGTACCTATACCAGGACCATGGGACTACCTGTACCTATACCAGGACCATGGGAATACCTGTACCTATACCAGGACCATGGGAATACCTGTACCTATACCAGGACCATGGGAATACCTGTACCTATACCAGGACCAATAGGAATATCTGTATCTATACCAGGACCAATAGGAATACCTGTACCTATACCAGGACCATGGGACTACCTGTACCTATACCAGGACCAATAGGAATATCTGTATCTATACCAGGACCAATAGGAATACCTGTACCTATACCATGCCAGGACCAATAGGAATACCTGTACCTAGACCAGGACCATGGGAATACCTGTACCTATACCAGGACCAATAGGAATACCTGTACCTATACCAGGACCAATAGGAATATCTGTATCTATACCAGGACCAATAGGAATACCTGTACCTATACCAGGACCAATAGGAATTCCTGTATCTATACCAGGACCAATAGGAATACCTTTACCTATACCAGGACCATGGGAATACCTGTACCTATACCTGGACCATGGGAATACCTGTACCTATACCAGGACCAATAGGAGTACCTGTACCTATACCAGGACCATGGGAATACCTGTACATATACCAGGACCAATAGGAATACCTGTACCTATACCAGGACCATGGGAGTACCTGTACCTATACCAGGACCATGGGAATACCTGTACATATACCAGGACCAATAGGAATACCTGTACCTATACCAGGACCAGTAGGAGTACCTGTACCTATACCAGGACCAATAGGAATACCTGTACCTATACCAGGACCATGGGAATACCTGTGCCTATACCAGGACCATGGGACTACCTGTACCTATACCAGGATCAATAGGAATTCCTGTACCTATATCAGGACCAATAGAAGCGAAACGAAGTGTTGTGTATTAAAATCGTAGGTCTATATTAATTCCCGATTAATAGGTTAATTTCGTTCTGTTCATATGAACATTTCGTTCCGCCGATTTTCATATCTTTTCTTGATTTCCGCGAACCTCGAATTTAGTTGAAGTGTAAATGTACCGGGTACGACTGAAACCTTTACTCTGGATGACATGTAAATGTACCGGGTACGACTGAAACCTTTACTCTAGATGACATGTAAATGTACCTGGTACGACTGAAACCTTTACTCTAGGTGACATGTAAATGTACCGGGTACGACTGAAACCTTTACTCTGGGTGACATGTAAATGTACCGTGTACGACTGAAACCTTTACTCTGGGTGACATGTAAATGTACCGGGTACGACTGAAACCTTTACTCTAGGTGACATGTAAATGTACCGGGTACGACTGAAACCTTTATTCTAGGTGACATGTAAATGTACCAGGTACGACTGAAACCTTTACTCTGGGTGACATGTAAATGTACCGGGTACGACAGAAACCTTTACTCTAGGTGACATGTAAATGTACCGGGTACGACAGAAACCTTTATTCTAGGTGACATGTAAATGTACCAGGTACGACTGAAACCTTTACTCTGGGTAACATGTAAATGTTCCGGGTACGGCTGAAACATTTAATATACCTTCCTAAAATCTTTACTCTTGTTGAGGCTTAAATGTACTGGGCACATGTAAGTATACACGGACAGACTGAAAGCTTTATTCATGCAGTAGTTTTAAATGTAACGGGTACAATTTGTTCATAGCTTTAACGGTTATGTGGGTGATTAGTGGACGCTAGACAAATAAACCTGAATACACATCTTGTACTCGGCTGTTAACCTTTTCAAGTATACCGTAGTTCTGTTTTAATACCAGTCGCATATAATTGGCATTGCGCCTGCATTTAACTGATTGGGTAAGATAAATGTAAGAATGATTTGCCTTCTGTAATAATAGATTCAAGACTTACGGACATTAATTAGTAACTAAACCCTTATAAACGTTGACAAGCATGAGCATTTTTTTTCGGAATCACACTACGTATCGCTGTTACTCCACATGGGAGATTATGGTTGGATTCGCTCCAGATCTTTAGATAGATCGATAGCCCACATTTCTTTAAAAAGCTTAATCCTCAATTCTTGTACGAATTATTGTTCATTTATTATATAATCTATAATCTACACTAGTTAGTTAAGCACTGAAGCAGCCGGTACAAGGAATCTGATCTAGGAAAAATAAGTTGATATTTATTCAATCACACAATTATTTACATCGTACATAGAATAGTTTATCTAAGTGTATTGATTAGTAACATAAATACAATATCGTCTTAATTTGGTCAGTATTACAATATATATATACGTGTGCTTTAGTTTTAAAACAAATTAATACAAATCTATAGCAAGTTTAGATGGTATTTTCATAGTTTTTCGTGATGACAATTATGTTGTCTTTCTATTCACTAGCCCACGTGCTAAGTACTTGCAAAGGGGCCGCGGTGGCCGAGTGGTTAAGGTGTCCCGACACTTTATCACTAGCCCTCCACCTCTGGGTTGCGAGTTCGAAACCTACGTGGGGCAGTTGCCAGGTACTGACCGTAGGCCGGTGGTTTTTCTCCGGGTTCCTCCATCTCCAAACCTGGCACGTCCTTAAATGACCCTGGCTGTTAATAGGACGTTAATCAAAACAAACCAAACAAACTAAAAGTACTTGCAAGACCTAGTGGTGTTCCGATTAATCGAGTTCGTCGAGTATCACTTGTTTGAGACGTTTGATCAATTAATCAGAGACTTGTATATCACATATACAAGTCTCTGAATTAATCGAGTAAGAAATCTGTAATCGAGTTTCATTGGAAGTACCCTACATCAGGTTTTATGAAAATATATTAGCCGGGATTTCAGATAAACATTCGCAAATTCAGCTTGACAATGTCTACAACACAGTCGCTTGCGGGAAATGGTTATGCTTGTATCATACAAAATCAAGCGTCACATTAACTGGTACAGTGTGGTAATACTAGGGGGAATGAAAACGTACAGATGACTAAGATTTCGTTTGTGAGAACATAAGGGACTAGCTATGGAAGCAACGTTAACGTATACGATTTTTCTTCCCGGTAAACGCACAGGGTCTGTTGTATGGAAACATTTTGGTTTTTAATGAAAACAAGAAGCAGAAGGTCCGTTAAGTACTGATACTTTAAATGTGACGAAAACTATTTGTAAAATGTGCAGAAAGTCGTATTCCTTCAATGGTAAGTCACAGTTCTACTTTCGTTTTCAAAGTATATTAGACTTTCGATAACTCGATAACAGATGGATTAAAGCATTTAACAGCCCGTGCAAAAAAATCCAATTAGCTAAACTAAATACTCCAATAAACAATCCTTTTGTTGTTTTTTTTGTGTTGAATAAAATTATTAAAAAAAACAATTTTGGTTCATTTTTATCTGTGTAATAAACAAATAAACACACAGTAAGATAGTATACATGTAGGTATAACAGTTTATTAATTACTGAAATTGTTGTTGAAAGCATTTCACAAAATATTGAGACATGAATACAAAAAATACATTTGAAAATTAATCGATTTTAATTGATCATCGATTGGTTACACACAAGTGATGATCGATCACAAAAATTCTACCGATTCCCAACACTAGCAAGACCGCATATAACATATCGCAAAAAAGGCTTTAAACGTGCATTTTGTATGGAATATTCCGTCGACAGGGAGGTTAGCTTGGATTAAATGATGAACATGACCCTTATCGATGACAGACAGGGAAGAAAACGGGTGACGGCTAGAAATCAGCTTATGATGTTTTGCGCATATCCATCATAGCTAAAAGCAGTTATTATTTTCGAGATAATTCTATAATCCAAGATGACATTCCTGAAATAGGTTCAACGTGTATTTTATCAGTTACTTTTAAGTGTTTATGAACTTCTTACCTGTTTCTGACTAAGTATTGGCATTTTATCAGATCAATTCATATGTAAATACAGCAATGTGATTGATGATGACGCCGTCTCAACTTCCCCCAAGAAAACTGTGATATATAAATGTACTCGTTGTCCTGAACAAGTATATCACTTCCCATCTAGATTCCTATTCGTTGTTATCCATTATAAGCTGTTTAATTCGTTTATTATAAACAGTCTATTTCGTCTATTTTTAGCTGTTTATTTCATTAATTATAAACTGTTTATTTCGTTTATTATCAGTCTGTAAATATTTCTGTGTTTCTCGGGGAACTTATATACAGTTAAATTATTTCTAAACGTCGAGACTACATTTTTAAGTAAGCCTACTCATTCTGTCGCTCTCAAATTTTAGCGCGAAACCAAATTAAAACAGTTTAACGGAATGGTGAATTAGCGCGTCAACAATAATTGCCATAGAAACAAATGTAGATAAACTACAATTATAGCAATTATATTTTAGCGGAATGTTTCTGACGCGAAAAAGGCTGAAATAAGATTACCGCTAAAATATAACACGCACGTGTACAGTGATAATGATTTGAGTCGTCTACCAGTGCAATTACAATAATTGTCATTAAACTGGCGATGACATTTAAAAACAGAGGCCGTTTTGTAGCGGTGATGTTAAAAATGTCTTTAGACACGGTAATCGGATAATAATTATTTACTTTTTTGATTTCTGAAGGCCTATTCATGTATTAGCTTTACCGACTGCTTCCAAAACAAATTTGGTCTAGATTAACAAACCTGTCTAATATCTTCCCGGGTAACATTTATTAATTTCGTCAAAATAAATTATCTTGGTACACATCAAATCGTTATATGTATTAGAATGTCTGTATAACGTGTGTGGGTATAAAATGATGATTCTCGCCGGGGTGTATGCTTATCATCATTGAAAGAAAATCAAAGGGTAGAACGTTTTGAAGATGACTTATTTAAGATGTTCATAATGTGTATGAAAATGGTGGTGAAATATCAACTTTTAGATAGGAAATGAATATGATGCTCATTTCGAGTCGAGCATGCCAGCGTCCTCCTCAAACGGTTAATTAGGTAATACAGTAAGATATGGCCGGTTACTGATTGAACAGGCGTGTGTTTCCTTATCCTGGATAAAATTGTCTCAATATAAGGAATACATCAATGTATCAAAGCGATTCTATACCAGGTAAGCATTCATGCATATTTTTGTCAACACATGTGTGCCTCATTTAAAACGTAATTATCTCATATCACTAACCTAGAAGCCTGCATTCCAACAGTTTAACATCACACAATGTTTATTCATAATGTATTGTGTAATACGAAGTCAAGATTTCAAGATAAATTAAGTAACCGTTACAGCAGATAGTCACACAAAAATCTACAAAACAAGTTAAGTAGAGACAACAATGGACTTTAACAATCACTAGAAACGACAGATCAAAGTTTGAATTCTATCAATAAGTAAATATCGGATATCAGATAATTGTTTACAACACACGACCAACTGGTAGTCCACACATTAAACATCAAGGCTGTGTTCTGTGGTGTTCTGGTTAAAGTCATTGCACATGTCCAACAAGGAGTGCGTTCTAATTGAGCTTCTGCTTGGATTTAAACTAAATTCATTTCTATGACACCTCCAATATTATCATGATCCGCCGTCTTCCCTTTAGCTGTAATTATAACGTCATTATAGACACATTGAAGATGTGATTAACATTCCTTTGCATAACAATTCTTTGTAGTTTATACACGATATAATTATATGCTGTAACGTAGTAGTAGAACCGTTCTCTATTATATATCTCTGAAATTCGTTTCCTATATAGTTCCAACAGTGCCAAAATATTTTAAGACAGTCTGCGAAAACTATTTCAGGAAGTAAACATTACCTAGAAGCCTGAACCTAAAATACTGTTCTTGTGTGTCGAAATTCTGACATTCATTTCCGTCCTTTTTTCTCTCTTTCCTCTGTAAACACACACTAATTTGTGTCACGTTGTTATGTGTTCTTGAGTAAACTTCCCTTTTAATTTCCTTATGAAAGTTTAACGACTATCATTATAGCATGATGATGCTCATTCACCGACAATTTAATTAAATAGAAGGTAACTTTGACAATCAGCATGGAGCCTTGACAATAAATTTTGGCAGAAATTATCTCGAGAGTTTTTAGTTTATCTTGACAGGGTGAAACTGTTGCGACAAACGTGTCATGCTTTTGATTATTTTCCTAATGAATTGTACCGATATAATTCAATTACAAGAACAACATTTGATATTGAAGTTGACAACGACGAACTATTTTAAAGATACTTTATATATCTGTTTTTGATGGCGTGTTTGAAGACATTTGATGGCTCCGTGTTGCCTGCTATACAGGGCTTTCTATTGATGTAGTTTGGTTGTGATTGAAAATCTCCTCATCACCCGTATATGTGTTGGCTGTTTTATTTTACAGTTTAAAATCACCCAATGTATCCTTTGTCTGTTTCTATTTGGGGCTCACACATGTCGGCATTTATTGTTTTGTTTGCATTTGAAAAGCTTGCACAAAAGACACCCGGTAATCTATACTTTACAGACATTACTTTAGTAATATATTCAGTAAAAGTGTAATTTAATGTAAAACAGAAACTACTTCAGTAATATATTCAGTGAAAATGTAATTTAATGTAAAACAGAAACTACTTCAGTAATATATTCAGTGAAAATGTAATTTAATATAAAACAGAAACTACTTCAGTAATATATACAATAAAAGTGTAATTTAAAGTAAAACTCCTGGTATAGATTTTTCGTACTTCTAGGAATCGTCAGTGAATCTATAAAAATCAACAAAGGAATATCGATAAATCAAAACGAACCTAAATTAATGTTTATAAAATGGAATAACCACATATGATGAAATCTATCGATGGTAACGGCAAAGTTCGGGGACTAAGAGACCACCAGTAGTCCCAACGGACTGTACAAAACACGACAAAAGTCCAAATTGATCAAGGCTTCAGAAATTTTGATAATTCCTGAATAGAACTAGGGTCTATGTAGTGTCATATTACTATATTATCCAAAAATAACCTCATTACATGTTTACAGTGGATTCCGTTTTAGAGTTATGATGTTACTGTCATGTTATGGGGTGTTAACATTTACCGTCTACTCCCATTTTCGGTGGGTGAAAAGACGAGGTTCCAAAAAGTCACGTGATTACTTTCCATAAAAAACAGTTGAGTGTAAGAAATTTGAGATTAATATCTTTTTCAATATTCGTCAAAAATGATATAATTTTGTCAATGTCTAATTCCAAGTATTGAAACTCTTTTTTGAAAACAAATCACTGAGGGAATATATCGTCTACAGCCCATTTAAATGTCAGATTTGACAGTTACGGTTTTGTCCTTCAAAGATCGAGTCATGTCCTATATATACGCCTGGTATGTTTAGTTAAATTCCTCTTAAAGCAGAACTATAACCTAAATCGCACTTGGTTAGTTATGAAAGCGATGGATTCTACGTTGCATTATTTTGTTACAAGTAAAGGTGAAAAGATCTGCTTCATTGACCTCGATCGCACCCTATTGTGTCGCATTGGTGATTGTAATTATTTAATGATTGGGTGATTACCCCGGGTGCTGCCTTTGTCCACCCGTTATGTTACCTGTCAATGAACTATTAATATCTTGTTGTAATTAGATGGGCCATTAGCGACTACAGGCCTGATCAGTTACCACCGAACGTCAGCACAGCATATATCGATTCTACTGAAGGTTCTTATGCAACATTTTATATTACTCTGAATAGTTAAACACTTGCCTGGACAATTTGATACCATAACCACCTTGTACATGTAAAATAATCAATTCCACAGAAGTCGTTTTTTTTCCTTTTTAAGAAAACAAAATTCAAGTTTCTCTCATGCTCTTGACTTAAAGAAGCATTCTTCCTTTTGATCAATGTTTAAGTCGTCAATACTAAATTCACTGGAAAATAAGTTATAATCTTCACATTAACAAGGTAGTTTTACTTTCAAGATAAACCAAAATTCTTCGATTGATAAGTCCTGAAAATTCTTAATTCGACCTGAAGTATCACTAATAATCGCAAAGTCATACAGTATTTGTAAACGATACATATGTACGTCTTTTTCTTGTACATTTCGGCGTTAGTTTCGTTACATGTAGGCACAGACACTCACACAGTCATCGTTCGGACATATATTTCATATTTCATCAATAGAAATTGTGCACGGTTCGAATGTCCGCCCGAACGAATGAATGCCCCTTTAAAGGTTCCTCCTTTTTGACATAACTATACATTACCTAGACGAACGCCCTTTACTGTCCTTCATATAATTCTTCCCCCAATACAAGTGTCAGTCATAATCAATCAGTCTTTGATCTCTCTTCTTCCTATGATGACTGTTTCGATCCACACCAGTTAGTTGAATAATTGATAGAAACTGTCTGTACCATATCGGGATTTTTCCATGGCGAATTAGAAGGTACAACGAAGGCAATAAATGTATTGATTTATTTGCTTAAAACATTAATAACGATGGTTGGCTGTGTCGTATATCTTCATTTTTATGTAGCTTTCCTAATAATTTCGGAATATGTCTGCTGGGAACACGATAATTCAACTCAACAGTAGATAGAGGTGTTTCCCGTATATAAATCTATTTCAATTCTTTGCTCATTACAGGGTCAGCATAGAAATACAACTGACATTCAAGACGAATGGTTTGCTATACTCCCAATTACTAAAGGGCGGGTTCTATAGGAATCGCCTTGTCTCTGCGTCCGCGTGTGTGTCCATCCGTCTGTGCAAAGCTTATATTAAAGCTATCTTTTGAACCCCTCAACCGATTTAATTATTATTAACTCTATAACATTGACACCATGATATTCTACATGCGATTACATTTAGAGGTCGTTGTGATTTTAGGTCAATGGCTGGACTTGACCACTTAAAAAACACACAAGCAAAAAACAAAAACAGAAAGCCCAATAAATAAATAAATACATAAATGAATAAAACATCAAATCGTGTGCATGTAAAACATAATTTGTGAACCCTAGTACACATGAAAACATCGAATATTTGAGATTATCGGTCAAGATAAAAGATCACAGATAACACATTTTCATCAAAGTAAAATATAATTGTTAGATTTATCTTTGAAATGTTAACTTTATTCGTTTTACAACAATTGCGAAACTTATCAACTTAAAAACAGTTCAGGCTTGTTGAGCCAGAAAGAAACGGAGGTCTTAGTGTGGGAGGAAACTGAAATACACGGAGAGAGCCCACGTGTTGGGGCAGGTGACACCTTACCTTTTCACGTCCGGTCGGAGATCGAACCCTAGACGCTAGGTGAAAGGCAAGTGTGTTTCGCGCAAGCAGCTAGGGTTCGATACCAAAATGGAACGTAAAACGTTAGAACTATTTCATTGATAGGGGAATGTGGATATATCAAAGTGAGCCTCGCTCACTTCGCTTTGGTTTTCTATGTTGTCACATTCATTTAAATAATATTGATATTTGATAATACAAAAGTACATCAATAAAGAACGTTGAACTCGCGGAATATTTTGCATTTTGTGTTGGTAACCCAAATTATGTGTTGAACCTGATTCGATATCGCCCTCAAAATATTTTCTGTTACATAACTCAGCTGTTCACACTGTACATATTTCAGAATCGTTCAGTCTGGGCCAACTCCCGATCATCAATTAGCTTCAACAGCTCCACAGAGCCTGTTATTCCCGTGAAATAATGATGCAGCATTCTTAACTTAATTCTACATTTGTTTTTGTAAAGACGTTTTATCAAAGTCAGGCGAAGGTTAGGCATCACTCTGGCAGTAACTTACAATGTCATTTGAATACAATGCGTTAAAATGAAATGCATATATATGCGCACAAATGGACATAATGCAGTTTGAAATGAGATGCAGTACACAATGAATATTCGATATGTCGAGGGGAAAATTAAAGTCAAATATAGCGATTTCGGCTTGTGATATCGCCAATTTAAGGTACTATACCAAGCAGTATATCACTCCTAACCACATCCATAATTCTGTCAAGGGACTCGCCCAGTGTTGTCATATAGAACGCCGGCGAGAGTTCCAAATATATGAGAGAGCCAGAAATATATGTCTACATTAACTACTTAAACCCGAGCACAGGAATCTAACAAAATTCGATATGAATGATATAGGGAAATGTCGAGTCTACCTACTAAATAATTAATACTAGTGTAGGCTGTATATCTCCTAACTTCATCTCTCGTTATTTTGGACATTTAGATCAATAATATTCCCTAATAAAGCACACGTCAGATTGTTTTCGTTGGCAGGAAATTGACAACCGTCTGGTGCTAGTGTCACTTTCAGCTGTAGGATCCCTCCGCAGCTGACAAGTCTCTTTTCCCTGGCTCCAAACCTGCTTTGATTGTTATAGCCCGGTAAAGTCCTTAACATATTCGTCTTCAAGCTATTTTTTCTCTGCCATATACGAATGGGTTTTTGTGATTTCGTTTGAATATCATACGTATAATTATTTATTGTTCTTTTCATTTTGTTTTCACCTTAGTATGTAATTTAAACCCAATGAGTATTCTTTAAATATACAAAACCGTCTTCCTATGAATGCGGCAGACTGAAAATGGAAAGGTGGAATATATACCTATAACTACAGGTAGCTGGATTGTTTATGGAATCATTGTGTCTGTTTATTTGTAGTTCTTTCAACAAAGGGAACGTTATTATTTTGTCACAGTCGTTTATCTGAAGGCAAATCATTCCCTTTCGTTATTTTTTTCTGTCGGTAGAATAACACCATCAAACAATTCAGGGTTTTAAATGGAAAGTTATTGTTCGAATACTTACAGTTAGTTTTTCCGTTTTAGATTTATTTTGTTCTTATATTCCGAATGCAATAGTGTTACCGCAATCAGAAGTCAAATTTCGCGCAGTGGGGTTTGTTCTTGTGATGTCAATAGTAGACGAGACGTCCCCAACAAAAAAGCATAACTCGTGGAAATAATCATCACTTTAATTTAACATCAATGTATTCTACTGCGAAGACATTCAAGTTATGCAACAGAGCCACAGAAATTGCTGCAAGTTACATGTTCATTGATCAATCAGTTTTTTGTCAGCAGTCCGAATTTTCGTGAAGTCAAAAATACTTATATAGTGACTTCAAAAAAAACGACGTCATGTAGTGATGACATCACGAACATTGTTCTTCCTATTACTACACTTATGGGAGATACTTATGATCTGATATTTTTCTGTATTGTTTGGTAAGGTTACATACAGACATTGCGGAGCAAAGGGTGGGAAAAAAGTACATAAATACAAAATCCCGCGATATGAAGCGTCAAAATACATGTAACCTCCTATCTTACAATACTGAAATGTACAAGTAACGCTTTTCAATTGGATTACGTACATATCCTCGCATTTGTAAGTTGCCAGTACTTACAAAATATCAACTCTTTCTGTGAAGCAGCACAAAATATGCTTGCAATATAAAGCAAAAAAGTTATTCTGAATTTTTTATATGCAATTGTCATTGATTCTACTGCTTAGTCTTGTAATAGTATTTAATTCAAGAGTTCCTATTTTCATTTTCGGCTGAAAAACATCTCACCATGTGGAGATTAGGAACTTCATCGTTTAAGTGAACAGTTATGATTTTAACTGTATATTCAGCCTAAATATCATTTGTTCATCAAAAAGCAACTAACCGTTTGGATGTTGATAACGAGTTAACAATGTTTCTTTTGTTTTAGGTTGACGTAAAACTCATTAAAAAACAACCGAGGACAATAACCTAGATATGGAAAAGAGAGAGAAAAGCCACTATAAAACAAAACTGGTTACAGATTCCATTGAATGCCAAAAAGCTCTGTCACGTTTCATCAAAGAGGGAGAAAATGAAAAAGCAGACGATCTTTTAAGCCTCTTTAATTACTACAACCGTACTGACGCCCTCGTCAAATATAGGGAAAATGAAGATGAAACGTTTCTACATACGGCAGCAAAATATCAAGACGATGATAGCATGGTTCAGCGGCTTGCCAAGCTATGTCCACAACTCCTTACACAGGCGAGGGAGAATTCTGAAGATTATAAGGGACAAACTGCCTTCCATATTGCAATCACTAAGGGTAACATCTGCGCAGTGGAAACTATGTTAGCCCAGGCTAAACAGAGTCAATCTTCCGATATCTTGAAGAGGATGATGTATACAGAGGCAACTGGAGCGAGGTTTGTCAATACTGCGATGATGGGAGGAATTCCTCTGAGTGTCGCAGCTTTGGCGTTTCAACCAGAAATGGTTTATATACTTATTGAAAACGAGGCGGAAATCGAACACGCAAATGCGGACGGAGATACCGTGTTTCATTCCTTGATCAAATACGCAGCCATTTATCCGGAAAAAATCACCGATGTTGTATCCATGCTCGAATGTCTTCAAGATGAATTGAAGATAAAGGGGCTTACGGAGCGCATGTTTTCAGATGACAGCACTAGTCTACAGTATAAGTACCAATACACATATGTATGGTTCATACGCAATAACGAGAACCTCACTCCACTACAGCTAGCTGCTAAACACGGCGTCGTGGAAGCGTTTGATTTGATCATAAATCTAGAGGACGTTTACTGCTTCTTCAGTACACATGACGGTCTCTTTGATATCAAAATGTACGATGTCACGGAGGTAGACTCGATCGCCGCTATCAGAGCGGCTGCTTCGAATAACGGTCTCGTAAAGAAGGCGCATAGTCGAGGAAGCGTGCTACCGAAACGCGAAGGGATCGCAAACAAACAACTGCGGAAGTCCAAGCAACAGATTGTAGCATGTGGAGGAAATTATCCGGAGACTGAAAGTATTCTTGAAATGATGTTCAACAATAGCTACCATTCAAAAGACGCATTTCGTCTGATAGAAATGCCACCTGTAAAGAATCTGGTTCGTGCCAAGTGGACTTTCTATCGGTGGATCTATTACATCTGGTTTTGTTTTCATGTACTTTTCATTATGGGTCTAACAGGGTATGCGGTAGTTAGAACACAGATATTTTACGACACCTCCGGCAAATCCCGGGCAGACAGAGAATCCGAGAACCCAGAAGTGAATGCGTTTGTCAAGATATACCACTGGTTGTCGTTTGTTTGTGGACTGATCTACGTCTTGGTATCCGTTTTACTCTTTGTGCCAAAATTTCGCCGCTCAAATTCCGATCAGTATTTTTTGCATAATCTTGAATACATTGTTATCCTTACTGTGCATTCCAGTTGCATTGTCATAGATACGTTTATGACAGCATCAGACGATTCACATGACGGTATCCCTCTCATTATTGCCTTGATTACCGGCTGGTGGTTCACCGTCTTCTTTCTTCGACCTCAGAGGATATTCAGCTTCTTTACAGAAATGATAAAGCGTGTGATAATAGGAGACTTGTTCAGATTTGGCATTGTGTTGTTATTCGAACTCATTTCTTTCACAGCAGCAATGCACATACTCTTCCAAGTGGACGCTGTTCCTGGTGATAACAATGACGTTGCTGAGAACGAATATTCGTCCTACTGGACCACCATGCTGGCTATGTTTAAACTTATGCTCGGTCTTGGGGATATTGAGACCTTGTACGATTCCCGCGTGCCTTGGCTATCAGTGACATTGTTTGTGATATTTGTAATACTGTCGTATGTTCTACTGCTGAACGCCTTAATCGCCATGATGTCACAGACGTGTGCTATTGTTCTTGAGGACAGATATCCGCAATGGCGAATACAACAATTATCTGTGATATTGTTTTTAGAAGACATTTTTTGTTTGTGCTGTTTAAACAGGGTCTTGCCTTGTCACTCTGAAGCAAGAGAGATACGCGGTTTTGATACTGCTACGAAACAAAACAAGTCTGACATACGTTATCTTTTCGAAATACATTCCCTGCAAATGACGTATGCAACCGAGGAAGACAAATCTGGTTTAATGAAAACATCAGGTAGAGGGATCGTTTCCAATCTTATGGGAACGATCGCAAACAAAACATCTTACGACTTGAATGCGAGCATAGGATATGGGGACGACAGCAGTTTCGATTCTTTAAGTCTACGACGTAGACCAACATCTTCCATGAGCATAAGGAGACGCCGTCCTGGTTCGCTTTCGTTTGCAGACACCTTATCTCCAGTCAAACCTAGAAGACGAAATCTGGGTGTTTTAAAAGAGGAAGAATCAGAAATAGAAACACCGCCACTGGAAAGAAACCGTGACAACATTCCAAAACAACTCGTGCCGGAAGTTTTACTAACTGAGCGTAGTCCAATATTACACAAAAAACAAAATTCTAAACGAAAGAGACACAAGTCGGAAAACTTGCACGAGAAGAAACCGCCGTCGCCCACGATGGTGATTCCCGAATATGCTGGTTCAATGTATGCCTCAGCCCCCGGAGGCCTGCCTGTTGTCAGTGATAGTCGTGAGGTAGATATCCAAACCTTACACGCCTTGCATATCTAGAAGAATATGTTCTGGTTTTTTTTAGATATAGAGAATAATCCATTGTGTCGGAAAAATATGAAATGAAATTCTTGTACTGACGTATTATTTAGAGTTGAAGATACAAAAACCATACAGTTAAACAACTTTCTTGGAGATAGACGTAAACCACGCAAGGGTGTGAGAGTATGACACGACAGAGTGAGTATTGACTACAGTTAGATTTTGGACAGGTGACATTCGAGGGACAGTGTCATCAATTACTGTTCATACAAACATTACATGTCCTCGTGTTTAGGTTATTCACAACTGTATACCAGTATTTGTTTGTTCTTGATATATTCCGGATAAAAGGTTAAATTGACCGGAAAAGTGTACGAATAGCTAAAACAGTAGATATTTTGCAGTTTGACAAATGGACCAGGGTCATTATAACTCATTCTTAGATGGTGATTTAAGTGTTTTTTTGTTTGTTTTTTCATTTCAACTGGTGTATACTCCAATATCACGGATATTTCTAATAACGTTGAATCTAAGCAAAGTTGTTTTCTTCAAGCTGGGGACGAGTACAGCTGCTGTAGCTTCTATCATTTTAAGAAGGTATAGCATATAAGTTTCTTTGGTATTTTAGATCACATTCACACTCGATAGGGCTATTGATATCATCGTTGTGTTTAAAGGCCGCATATTTCTTCACTACCGCCATATTATCATGTCACAAATTCATTTTTTGCCTTTATCTATATCTACAAATCATTTGAAATTTTGAAATTTGAAATGCAAACGGGTTAAGCTGAGACAATAATAGAACAACAAATTGTGAAAGTAACCGTACTTCTATTTCAAATGAAAAAACGAGGCTAAGTATGAATGAAATACAGATTTAAATTGAGTTCATTGCAAGGACGAAACGAACAGGTTTTCGCAAGATAAAACGATTTCTGCGTTGTCTACGGCGCCCGACATGTAATGTAAAAATCATTACACACCATTGGCCATTGAAGTAGACTCATAGTATGCTTAAAGGGGAATAACTCGCTAACAGCATTGTTAAACTAGAAACTGGTGTTAACAAAAAATGCATATCCAAGTTTAAAAGTGTCTGCTTTGTAGATTTCGTTGTTTGGTTTGTTTCTATTGTTATGATAATATTGTAGAAGAGGGTAAAAAGAAAATTAGCATACATCGTTTATAAATACACCGTTTATTAATGTATTCAAGACAACGACACACATGTCTAATGTATATGTGTTGGAGACAAGTTTTTGTATGCGTATCATACGCCATATAATTTTATTTTAGATAACAGAAAAATATGAGCTAGTACACTAACCCTGCCTTCGGATCCTTGATATGGAATGTGTATATACCAAGTCAATAAGCAGTTTGATAGTGGCGTTATTGTTTCTTTTAAACGAAAAGTTACAACTCGTATGGCAAACGGTGATGCATATTATTCACAGTTAAAGAACGTCTACGTGATGATTATTTTCAACCAGTGGTATAATTAAATTATATAAGAACAGTTACTGACTTCATTTCCTGGTAATACACTACTACCATATTGACCTCGGTTCCTTGGGGGGTTAATACTTCGGGGTAATCTTAACATAATTTACAGCAACAGAATAACATATATATTAATAATTATTACAAGTTTATACATATACCTAATTACTAAACGTTAGTGTTGCGTTGTGAACATACGATTAGTCTATTTTTTTAATCTTATATTAATCTCTACGGCCTTGCAGCCGCTATGTGGATTTCAATTTATAGATAAATATTTGATGTGTTTTGATTTATTTTTGCTGGAATATGTTGTACTAGATTGTTCAGTGTTGCAGAATATATTGGTATTTTGTTAATTGTCATGTCGTGCTTATATTTGATATATTAAGTGCATTATAAATTAGTTATCATTGTCTTTCATTTCCATTGTTAAAAGTGTGAGCAAACAATATATATGACATTTACCTGTTTTTTTTATATTATTATTATTTTGTTTAACGTCCTATTAACACCAGAGTCATTTAAGGATGTGCCAGGTTTTGGAGGTGTAGGAAAGCCGGGGTACCCGGAGAAAAACGACCGGCCTACGGTCAGTACCTGACAACTGCCTCGCGTAGTTTCTAACTCGCAACTGAGAGGTGCAGGGTTATTGAAATAGTGTCGGGACACCTTAATCACCTAGAGGTGCAGGGTTAGTGATAAAGTGACAGAACACCTTAACCACTCGGCCACCGCGGTCCCTGTTTTTTGTGTGTGTTATCATATGCATTGTTATAGTTGTGAATACAAGAAAAAAAATAAACAATTTATATTCATTGCATTTCTAAATGTGAAATATAGAAAAAATGTCAAATTAGTAAAAGCCAAACACCAATGAAAACGCAGAGCGCAAAGGACTGGCGTGGAATACAATTGACTATTAGAAAGCTCGATGCAAAAATGTATGCATCATATCAGTTTTGTAATTTTTGTCAAAGAATTCAGGACTAATATTTATTTTCGGAATGTTGAGAGCAATATACAGATGTAACAACAGAATATATATTGTGCTCAGGTGGCTGATATTAATATCATAGTATATTTCACAAGTGCGCTTGATATACTTGATAATGATAATAGGAATAGTAAGAATTCTTTTTAGAAATAAAAGATATACACTGTACATTAATATCTACAAAAATTGATTACACTTCAGTAGTACTCTTTTTATATGACGCATTTATCAAATCGTCCAATTACAACGAATGGGATGTATTTTAATCAAAATGAGGCAAATACACGCATTTATCATGCGGTCGCATTTAGTACTTGTTAATAGTACTAGTTTTCTTACTCTTACATACAGAATATCTTCTGGTGGAGTGTTGTTAATTTGATTATATTTTCATGTTTAAACTTTTTTACATATGTTTGTTTTACTGCTGCTGATAGAATAAAGACATTGCTCAGATCTTTAAGAACTGTTATTTATAATTCCAGAATAATGTTTAGCATCACCAAAGTGTACCGTAAGAATCGTTTATGTAGCTATGATTTCGTCGCCGTAAAAATCAGAACTATAATAAAGGCGAAAGAAATTGACTATGCATATATGATTTACATAACAATACCACAAACAATCCTTGCAGAGTATACCCAAGAAAGGACAAATACGTGGGATGAGTAAAATATATTTCTAATCATTTGATTCTTTCTGTATCATGTGAATACTGTATGGCGAAACTCTTAATCAATATGTCAAAAGTGAGAAAAAAAAACTTTACACAATAGCTGGAGAAATATCATGATTTACACAATAAGAGTATAGTGAACAGGTCAGTAAATAATTACAAGGGGAGATAATTATAAAAGTTGCAGTGTTTTATGGTATATTGGGACATCGTACGAGAGAAGAAAAAAAACGAAATTAATCATCAATGTATTATTGCACTCCTGGCTTCAATACCGATTTAACTCTCGTTAAGACCCGGAGTAGAAGTCTATATATAGTAACACGATACCCAGGTATTTATTTGTACATATTCGGACGTCACCATGACGTAAACACCAAACAGATACTTCTATTATTCTCCTTTATTGGGCTAAAGATAACTAGTTACTAATTTAACAGAGGTCAATGAAAGGTCACGAGATCAGTATGAACATTTAATTGATATTGACAAACAATGTAAAATTTGAACACCGTGTGGACTAGAAATATATACCGTACCACATTAACGACGGTACAATATCAAAAATGTTTCAAAATTGAATAAGTCTGCCAACATTAATCTTCAGCTTTCGGTATACTGTACTCCACATGTAATCCCTAATTACTTCCGGAATGTTCAGTGTTGAATCCTCGAGGATCACCATAGATAACACTGTCACCTGGTATCATACATCTGTAGCGGAACTGGACTGGGTCGATCATCGGCGACCGGGTATAGCTCAATCACTGAGTCGGAATGAACCGGATATAGGTACCAGGCCCAGCGGAGTTGGACAGAGAGGACGAGAATAGGAGGTTAGTTTATGCAATATGTATCATATTTATAGTTGATACTCTGCAGACATATTTATAAGGAATCCATCTACCGGCAATTAGTCAAGAGTATGTCATTATTGGCGTATTTAGTTATCGGCACATGTAAATATGCCATCTAGTACCGACAAATATCGGCACTGGTAACTTCAACACAACCAAACGCAGCTTTATAGTGCTTTTAAAACAAAAATTATAAGTCAGGGTATTCATTTCTCATGCATGGAAACTTAATATTTACAGTAATGATGTAATTGGTTTGTGTGGAAAATAATCAAGGGAATTTGTCGGTACTAGATGGCATATTTACATGTGTCGATAACTAAATACGCCAATAATGACATACTCAGGGGCCGCGGTGGCTGAGTGGTTAAGGTGTCCCGACACTTTAACACTAGCCCTCCACCTCTGGGTTGCGAGTTCGAAACCTACGTGGGGCAGTTGCCAGGTACTGACCGTAGGCCGGTGGTTTTTCTCCGGGTACTCCGGCTTTCCTCCACCTCCAAAACCTGGCACGTCCTTAAATGACCCTGACTGTTAATAGGATGTTAAACAAAAACAAACAAACCAAATGACATACTCTTGACTCATTACCGGTAGATGGATTCCTTAATAGATATGTCTGCAGAGTATCAACTATAAATATGATACATATTGCATAAACTAACCTCCTATCCTCGTCCGCTCTGTTCAACTCCGCTTCGCCTGGTACCTATATCCGGATTCATTCCTACACAATGTCAATTGGTAGAGCTTCCGGCTAGTTTTCGGGTTCCCGGGTTCGAACCCCGGTCTAGCCGTGCATTTTGCGGCTCCTATTACACATCTGACGAACAACAGTTCACTCCCGAGCAAATTTTCAAAAGCGATCGCATCGCTATGTATTTCAGACTAGAGTTCAGCAGACGTGCCTAAGCAATATGACAATAACCACAGTCAAATATTATCAATGAACTTTAAAAACATTTTAACTCACAGTTATTTAGTTTGCTTATTTTCTCTGTCTCAAAAGAAAACATGTAAACGATTTACGCCATGCGAAAAGGAGAGACCGCTATAGGCTGTTCCATCAATTAGCATTCAATACACCTTTTCCGAGTCCTGACTTGTGCTTTCCGCGAGATCTAGATCACTAGCTAAAGTCACCGCGCCTATACCGAGACGTACCCAGTACATACAAGGAAGGTTTCATATTTGTTGATTTTTTTAGTAGAACTATATTGTTTTGTGTACCTGGTTTTCAAGATAAAGTTATCGATACGTTGTTTTTTAGGCTGTATGTATCATGTATGTGATTACATTTCATGTAAAACTTAGAAATGTTACGCAAGATAGAAACGCATCAAGCTAATAGTTTATTCACAACATACATGTGCATTTGTATATTGTTTGAAACTACCAAGCGGCAAATCAAAAGCGTATTTTATCTCTTTTTTGAAGAGCTGGCAAGGGGAGACTAACTCGGAAATACCGTATTAAGGTAATCTTTGCGATTTCAACGATTTTATTCATTATCATAATTATCCAAAGCATAATTATTGTTATAAGCGTTAAACTACTTTCAGATCTGATCAGCAGGCAAAAGTTGAAGAGGTTATACTGTTTCATTGTAATGTAATAGACAATCATATCGAATTTTGAAGAAGTGTTATGCTGAAATGTTCTTAGCCAGTTGAATTAGAAGTAAATGTACCTTATAGATTGATCATCTCCTTTAATGATTAAACGTAAGCGCCACAATATGATCAAATAATGATGCAATACGGTATTATAATATTATATCATTATATAATATCATTATATTACATGTATATTATTATATAATATCATTATATTACATGTATATCATTATATAATATCATTACATTAAATGTATATCATTATATAATAGCATTATATTTAATGTATATCATTATATAATATCATTATATCACATGTATATCATTATATAATATCATTATATTACATGTATATCATTATATAATATCATTATATTACATGTATATCATTATATAATATCATTATATTTAATGTATATCATTATATAATATCATTATATCACATGTATATCATTATATAATATCATTATATTACATGTATATTATTATATAATATCATTATATTTAATGTATATCATTATATAATATCATTATATCACATGTATATCATTATATAATATCATTATATTACATGTATATCATTATATAATATCATTATATTACATGTATATCATTATATAATATCATATGACATGTATATCATTATATAATATCATTATATTACATGTATTTCATTACATAATATCATTATATTACATGTATATCATTATATAATATCATTATATTACATGTATATCATTATATAATAGCATTATATTTAATGTATATCATTATATAATATCATTATATCACATGTATATCATTATCTAATATCATTATATTACATGTATATCATTATATAATATCATTATAATACATGTATATCATTATATAATATCATATTACATGTATATTATTATATAATGTCATTATATTACATGTATTTCATTACATAATATCATTATATTACATGTATATCATTATATAATATCATTACATTACATGTATATCATTATATAATATCATTATATTACATGTATATTATTATATAATATCATTATATTTAATGTATATCATTATATAATATCATTATATCACATGTATATCATTATATAATATCATTACATTACATGTATATCATTATATAATATCATTATATTACATGTATATTATTATATAATATCATTATATTTAATGTATATCATTATATAATATCATTATATCACATGTATATCATTATATAATATCATTATATTACATGTATATCATTATATAATATCATTATATTACATGTATATCATTATATAATATCATATGACATGTATATCATTATATTACATGTATTTCATTACATAATATCATTATATTACATGTATATCATTATATAATATCATTATATTACATGTATATTATTATATAATATCATTATATTACATGTATATCATTATATAATATCATATGACATGTATATCAATATATAATATCATTATATTACATGTATATCATTATTTACATGTATATTATTATATAATATCATTATATTACCATGTAATAAATCATTATATAATATCATTACATTACATGTATATCATTACATAATATCATTATATTACATGTATAATCATTATATAATATCATTATATAGCATGTATATTATTATATAAGGCAATGATCATTACATTATAATATGATTCATTATATAATATCATTCATTACATGTAGATCATTACAATTAATATCATTATATTACATGTATAGCATTATATAATATCATTATATTAACATGGTATATCATTATATAATATCATTATATTACATGTGTATCATTATATAATATCATTATATTACATGTATATTATTATATAATATCATTATATTACATGTATATCATTATATAATATCATTATATTACATGTATATCATTATATGATATAATTATATTACATGTATATTATTATATAATATCATTATATTACATGTATATCATTATATAATATCATTACATTACATGTATATCATTACATAATATCATTATATTACATGTATATCATTATATAATATCATTATATTACATGTATATCATTATATAATATCATTATATTACATGTGTATCATTATATAATATCATTATATTACATGTATATTATTATATAATATCATTATATTACATGTATATCATTATATAATATCATTATATTACATGTATATCATTATATTATATGTCTATCATTACATTTCATCGTTACATAACATTATTATATTATATCATTACAATACATCTTTTCATTATATCACATAGCAGAATTATCTTTACCTCGAAAATAATAACTTTTAAACGATAATGTATTTATATGACCACAGTATCCTACAATTAATTAAACTCATGTGTGTTAAATTCGTAATGGAGCCAAAAATGGCCAATGTATCCTAAGCTCAATTATACAAGGGCGATATTAGATTTTGAAAAGGAGCCAGAAATGGCCACATCATCCTACAATCAATTAAACTCAGGCGTTATAAAACTTTAAAATGGAGCCAAACATGTCCACTGCATCCTAATAGCTGTAGCGGTCTACTTCATTATCGTCGGTATGGTAGGTGATGACCTCTTCTGACCAGTGTTATCACTGTGGTAAACACAGAGTTCCTCCTCTCCCCGGCAATGTTGAAATGTTGACAGTAGCCTTGAACATTTTAAATGAAATAGAATCCACGCGTTCGAAATCAAATGTACGGCGTACTGGTCAAATCCATATGTAAATGAATATCAAAATTAATCTTAAAATGAAATATGTCAGTGTGGCTAAAATCAAACACAATTACACTGGTTTGATTTTGAAAGCCATTTTCATAGAATAAATCAGATAAAACTAAAGAGCTAAAAAGTTTTTTGTTATTTATATGTGACCATTATAGACAGGTTTTTGTAGAGATGACCGTTACAGACACGTTTTTGTTAGATAGATGTGACCTTTACAGACACATTTTTGTTATATAGATGTGACCTTTACAGACAGGTTGATGTTATATAGAGATGACCTTTACAGACAGGTTGATGTTATATAGATGTGACCTTTACAGACAGGTTGATGTTATATAGAGGTGACCTTTACAGACAGGTTTTTGTTATATAGAGATGACCTTTACAGACAGGTTTTTGCTATATAGAGATGACCTTTATAGACAAGTTGCTGTTATATAGAAATGACATTTACAGACAGGTTGATGTTATATAGAGGTGACCTTTACAGACAGGTTTTTGTTATATAGAGATTACCTTTACAGACAGGTTTTTGTTATATAGAGGTGACCTTTATTGACATGTTTTGTTATATACATGTACAGATAACTGTATATACATGTTTTTGTTATATAGAGTTGTATTTCATAGACAGCCCTTTGTTATATAGAAATTACCTTTGTAGAGAGGTTTTTGTTATACAGAGATGACCTTTTTTGACAGGTTTTGTTATAAACAGATAACTGTATATACATTGTTTTGTTGACAGCCTTTTGTTGTATAGAAATTACCTTTATTATTTTGTTTTATAGACAGGTTTTTGTTACATATAGGCGACCTGTTTTGGAAGGTTTTTATTATATAGAGATGTCATTTATAGACAGGTTTTTGTTATATAGAGGTGACTTTTACAGACAGGTTTTTGTTATATAGAGACGACATTTATCGACATGTTTTTGTTACATAGAGGTGACCTTTTTTGACATTTTTTTATTATATAGAGATTACATTTATAGACAGATATTTGTTACATAAAGGTGACTTTCGAAATGACATTCAATGATAGCTTTCTGGTACTCTATTACAGAAACCCCTACACCAGATCCGTACATACCTAGTGTATTCTAATTAAAAATTCATTGTAACGACACTTTAAAGTTCATTTATCTGCTCTGATATTATAGGATCTAGTCTTTATTTGAAACAACTTATCAAATATCTCGTATATGGGCACACGCACCATATTTTCTGGTCAGCTAATAACAACTTTTCTTCTTTTCATATTTGCACAGTTTAGTGTCTAATTTTAGAAAATTCACCACGTGCCTGGATCACTGTAAACATCCTTTCACAATTTGGGAAGGTTCGACGCTACTCAGCCGGCCCGTACCTACAACAGCGATCTGACCATTGACTCAACTCTTTGTACACAAGTCGTAAAGGTTGTTACCGTTAATTGCTATTCAAATTGGAAAATTACGTTTAAACCTTGAAATACAGCATGTATGTGTACGTCACAAAGAAAAGGCATTCAGACATTTGAAATATGCCAAAATAATGAATATACCCATCTCTATATAATACTAGGGCTTTAGGAGGAAGTTGTATGTTAGCAATGCGCGTAGAGGAGCTTTATCTAAATTTCTGTTAAAGATATATCAAAGTTGAGCTAACTTATTCTCGTAGGAAGTTTGATTTATTTCAGAAGTGTGATTAAGGTTCGTTTAGTTATACATCTTTGAGGCCATAGTTCAGATAAGTTGTGCATCGTAAATATACGTAAATGATATCAAAAGTAACAGAGATTTAGGAAGCACTTTCCAGTTTTAAATCCCGTAAGTAGTAGAGCATAATAATATCTGACTAAGTGTTCATACATATACTGTAATCTATTTTTGTTAATACCCTATTATTTAAGAAAATAAATAAATAAAAATGAAACAAAACAAAACAAAAACAAAACAAAAACAGTGATCTATCACATTTCAAAATTAGACATTTTTTGATATGTGACGTTCACAACAGAGACAGCACCACATTTACATCATATTTAGAGGATTAAACTGTTAGATCATCTGAACAGGACGTAAATATGGACAGCTCTCTATACTGTTCGGTTTAATGTTGTTAAAGAGTCAATGATTCTTAATAGGTTTTTTAATGTGTATCATTAAAAGACTTAAAGTATACCATAAGCTTACTAGATATGTTAAATCGTTGTTTTATTCTCTATCTACAGAAAAGTGAACACACCACACACGTGTGCTCTGGTTCTGTTCCCATGTATGACATGCGTTGCATTTTATTACATTTTTACCAGTGAAACATCAACAAATATTAATTTGATCAATCTTATATCATCAGAGCTTATTCCGTTTAATGTATTTTCGTTTTATTGGCGGCAGATCGTTGTATTTGTGCAGACCGACAATGAATAAACACGTACGTAGGTACTTGTTACCATGGCATTTATTGTATGAATGCTTTTATACGAAAATGTTCAATTACCTCAATGGAAATGCAGCTTAACCCCTTAGCTCCCAGGATTTTTCAATCGAAATGTAAAAAAAAAAAAAAAATAAAAAATGTGACATTATGGTTCACTAACCACTTTAAAATTTTATGTTTAAAAGAATGAAGTACAAAAGTCTCTTTTTCGTTGTCTTTTTTTTTTTGTAAATATATACATTAATTTCGTATTGCTGTTCTTTCTAAAAACATGTATCATATTTACAACTATATTGTCCATATGGATTTTTCAATTCTAAAATGTTTAAAACATCATTCATTTGGATTGGGTGCGAAACCGATTTTAAATGAAATACTGTATATATATATATTTCATGAAAGCAAACTTGTATACGTATTGTGATACACTTTATATAGATATACTCTCTTTTGTTGAAGAGAAATAATACACTTTTCATGTATTTGATCACTGATTTTTTCTGATGCTACAATTTCAGCCTGAAAGTTCATTTTTCAGATGAAAGTACTTCTGTAATATAAAATACACCAACACATTTGGTGTAAATGTTTAATATGTAAATGTTTAAGATTGTTTAAGATGTCAATGTTAAAGATGTCAGTGTTTAAGATGGTTTAAGATGTCAATGTTTAAGATGGTTTAAGATGTCAATGTTTAAGATGGTTTAAGATGTCAATGTTTAAGATGGTTCAAGATGTAAATGTTTAAGATGGTTTAAGATGTCAATGTTTAAGATGGTTTAAGATGTCAATGTTTAAGATGGTTTAAGATGTCAATGTTTAAGATGGTTTAAGATGTAAATGTTTAAGATGGTTTAAGATGTCAATGTTTAAGATAGTTTAATATGGTTTAAGATGTCAATGTTTAAGATATAAATGTTTAAGTTTGTTTGAGATGCAAATGTTTAATATGTCAATGTTTAAGATTTTTTTAATATATAAATGTTTATGATGTGAATGCTTAAGATTATTTAAGATGTGAATGTTTTATATGTAAATGTTTCAGATTGTTTAAGATTTAAATGTTTACGACGTAAATGTTTAAGCTGTGAATATATAAAAAACCAGAAAAAGTAGAATAATTGTTTATCAATCCTCATTAGATAGATGTCAATCATGAATATATTATTATGTCTAGGTAAAGTATTTATTTACTTTTCCACCTCAGTCGAGACATTCCTCAGCTTACTTGGATAATATAGGTCGACCTGCGCTAGTATTCAGACAACTCAACCTACATTTGGAATGCCGATCTGTTTATTTTCTTATATTTTCAATTAATAATGTATACAACAGGAAATTCTTTCATTTGCCTTCTTAGTTTCTGGGGTATGTAGAGCCCATGCTTTACAAATCTTTGTATAACCAACCTACATTTCTTGTGTATATACCAATACACCAGATATCAGTTATCGTCTAGGTCTGACTGAGAGACATAACAGTTCGTGTGAATTCAATTCATTTTATAATATATACTTTCCGCCATGAAATTAAGCTGTACGAAAATACCTTTGATTTCAAAGAGTTCATATCGAATGCAATACCGTATAAAATTCTACATGTCTGTTATACTACTGTACGTTTAGGTTATACTACTGTACGTTTAGGTTATACTACTGTACGTTTAGGTTATACTATCGTACGTTAAGGTTATACTACTGTACGTTTAGGTTATACTACTGTACGTTAAGGTTATACTACTGTACGTTTAGGTTATACTACTGTACGTTAAGGTTATACTATTGTACGTTTAGGTTATACTACTGTACGTTAAGGTTATACTACTGTACGTTTAGGTTATGTTACTGTACGGTTAGGTTATATTACTGTACATTTAGGTTATACTGCTGTACGTTTAGGTTATATTACTGTACGTTTAGGTTCTATTACTGTACGTTAAGGTTATACATGTATTACTGTACGTTTAAGTTATATTACTGTACGTTAAGGTTATATTACTCTACGTTAAGGTTATACTACTGTACGTTTAGGTTCTATTACTGTACGTTTAGGTTATATTACTGTACGTTAGGGTTATACTACTGTACGTTTATGTTATACTACTGTACGTTTAGGTTATACTACTGTACGTTAAGGTTATACTACTGTACGTTAAGGTTATACTACTGTACGTTAAGGTTATACTACTGTACGTTTAGGTTATACTACTGTACGTTTAGGTTATACTGCTGTACGTTTAGGTTATACTACTGTACGTTTAGGTTATACTACTGTACGTTTAGGTTATACTACTGTACGTTTAGGTAATACTATTGTACGTTTAGGTTATACTTCTGTACGTTTAGGTTATAATATTGTACGTTTAGGTTATACTACTGTACGTTTATGTTATATTACTGTACGTTAAGGTTATACTACTGTACGTTTAGGTTATACTACCGTACTCTTAGGTTATACTACTGTACGTTTAGGTTATACTACTGTACGTTTAGGTTATACTACTGTACGTTTAGGTTATACTACCGTACTCTTAGGTTATACTATTGTCATTAAGGTTATACTATCGTACGTTAAGGTTATATAACAGTACGTTAAGGTTATACTACCGTACGTTTAGGTTATACTACCGTACGTTTAGGTTATACTACTGTACGTTTAGGTTATACTACTGTACGTTTAGGTTATACTACTGTACGTTAAGGTTATACTACTGTACGTTTAGGTTATACTACTGTACGTTAAGGTTATACTATCGTACGTTAAGGTTATACTTACATACGTATAGGTTATACTGCTGTAGGTTAGGTTATACTACCATACGCTTAGGTTATACTACCGTACGGTTAGGTTATTCTTCTGTACGTTTAGGCTATACTACTGTACGTTTAGGTTATACTACCGTACGTTAGGTTATACTACCGTACCCTTAGGTTATACTACTGTACGTTCCGGTTATACTACTGTACGTTTCGGTTATACTACTGTACGTATAGGTTATACTGCTGTAGGTTAGGTTATACTACCATACGCTTAGGTTATACTACCGTACGGTTAGGTTATTCTTCTGTACGTTTAGGCTATACTACTGTACGTTTAGGTTATACTATCGTACGTTAAGGTTATACTATCGTACGTTTAGGTTATAATACTGTACGTTTAGGTTATACAACTGTACGTTTAGGTTATTCTAGCGTACGTTTGGGTAATAATACTGTACGTTATGTTATACTACCGTGCGGTTAGATTAATTTTCTGTACGTTTAGGTTGTACTACTGTACGTTTAGGTTATACTATCGTACGTTAAGGTTATACTATCGTACGTTTAGGTTATAATACTGTACGTTTAGGTTATACTATCATACGTCAGGTTATACTATCGTACGTTTAGGTTATACTTTTATACGTTTAGGTTATATTACTGTACGTTTAGGTTGTACTACTGTACGTTTAGGTTATACTATCGTACGTTTAGGTTAAAATACTGTACGTTTTGTTATACTTCTGTATGTTTAGGTTATACTACCGTACGTTAAGGTTACACTATCGTACGTTAAGGTTAAACAACAGTACGTTAGGTTATACTACTGTACGTTTAGTTATACTACTGTACGTTAGGTTATACTACTGTACGTTTAGGTTATACTACCGTACGTTTAGGTTATACTACTGTACGTTAAGGTTATACTACTGTACGTTAAGGTTATACTACCGTACGTTTAGATTATACTATCGTACGTTTAGGTTATACTACTGTACGTTTAGGTTATACTATCGTACGTTTAGGTTATACTACTGTACGTTAAGGTTATACTATCGTACGTTTAGATTGTACTATCGTACGTTTAGGTTATACTATTTTACGTTTAGATTATATTATCGTACGTTAGGTTATACTACTGTACGTTTAGATTATACTACCGTACGTTAAGGTTATACTATCGTACGTTTAGATTATACTACCGTACGTTAAGGTTATACTATCGTACCCTTAGGTTATACTACTGTACGTTTAGATTATACTACCGTACGTTAAGGTTATACTATCGTACGTTAAGGTTATACTACCGTACGTTAAGGTTATACTACTGTACGTTTCGGTTATACTACTGTACGTTTAGGTTACCGATGCGTAGGTTATGGTTTAATACCTACGTCTTAGGTTATACTACGTACGGTTAGGTTATCTCTTTTACGTTAGGTTATACTACTGTACGTAGTTATATGAGTGTTATACTATCGTACGTTAGGTTATACTATCGTACGTTTAGGTTATTCTACTGTACGTTGAGGTTATACTATCGTACGTTAAGGTTACACTACTGTACGTTAGGTTATACTACCGTACTCTTAGGTTATACTATCGTACGGTTAGGTTATACTACTGTATGTTTAGGTTATACTATTGTACGTTAGGTTATACTACCGTACGTTAGGTTATACTACCGTACGTTAAGGTTACACTACTGTACGTTAGGTTATACTACCGTACTCTTAGGTTATACTATCGTACGGTTAGGTTATACTACTGTATGTTTAGGTTATACTACTGTACGTTAAGGTTTTACTATCATACGTCAGGTTATGCTACTGTACGTTTAGGTTATACTACTGTGGGTTTAGGTTAAACTACTGTACGTTTAGTTATACTACTGTGGGTTTAGGTTATACTACTGTACGTTTAGTTATACTATCGTACGTTTAGATTATACTATCGTACGTTTAAATTATACTATCATACGTTAAGGTTATACTATCGTACGTTTAGATTATACTATCGTACGTTAAGGTTATACTACCGTACGTTTAGATTATATTATCGTACGTTAGGTTATACTACTGTACGTTTAGATTATACTACCGTACGTTAAGGTTATACTATTGTACGTTTAGGTTATACTGCTGTGCGTTAAGGTTATACTATCCTACGTTTAGGTTATACTACCGTACCCTTAGGTTATACTACCGTACGTTAAGGTTATACTACTGTTCGTTTCGGTTATACTACTGTACGTTTAGGTTATACTGCTGTAGGTTAGGTTATACTACCATACGCTTAGGTTATACTACCGTACGGTTAGGTTATTCTTCTGTACGTTTAGGTTATACTACTGTACGTTTAGGTTATACTATCGTACATTAAGGTTATACTATCGTACGTTTAGATTATAATACTGTACGTTTAGGTTATACTATTGTACCTTTAGGTTATACTATCGTACGTTTAAGTAATAATACTGTACGTTATGCTATACCACTGTACGTTTAGGTTATACTACTGTACGTTTAGGTTATACTACTGTACGTTCAGGTTATACAATTGGACGTTTAGGTTATAATATCGTACTTTTAGGTTATACTACTGTACGTTTAGATTAAAACTACTGTACGTTAGGTTATACTACTGTACGTTTAGGTTATACTACCGTACGTTTAGGTTATACTTCTGTATGTTAAGGTTATACTACCGTACGTTTAGGTTATACTATTATACGTTTAGGTTATACTACTGTACGTTTAGGTTAACTACTGTACGTTTAGGTTATACTATCATACGTCAGGTTATACTACTGTACGTTTAGGTTATACTATTGTGGGCTTAGGTTATACTGCTGTGCGTTAAGGTTATACAACTGTAGGTTAGGTTATACTACCGTACCCTTAGGTGATACTACGGTACGTTAAGGTTATACTATTGTACGTTTAGGTTATACTACTGTACGTTTAGGTTATACTATCGTACGTTAAGGTTATACTATCGTACGTTTAGGTTATAATACTGTACGTTTAGGTTATACAACTGTACGTTTAGGTTATTCTAGCGTACGTTTAGGTAATAATACTATACGTTATGTTATACCACCGTGCGGTTAGATTAATCTTCTGTACGTTTAGGTTGTACTACTGTACGTTTAGGTTATACTATCGTACGTTTAGGTTATACTTTTATACGTTTAGGTTATACTACTGTACGTTTAGGTTGTACTACTGTACGTTTAGGTTATACTATCATACGTCGGGTTATACTACTGTACGTTTAGGTTATATTACTGTACGTTTAGGTTATACTACTGTACGTTTAGGTTATACTACTGTACGTTCAGGTCATACTACTGTACGTTAGGTTATACTACTGTACGTTCAGGTTATACTACTGTACGTTAGGTTATACTATCGTACCATTAGGTTATACTACTGTACGTTAAGTTATACTACTGTACGATTAGGTTATACTACTGTACGTTTAGGTTATACTACTGTGGGTTTAGGTTATACTACTGTACGTTTCGGTTATACTACTGTACGTTTAGGTTATACTGCTGTAGGTTAGGTTATACTACTGTACGCTTAGGTTATACTACCGTAGGGTTAGGTTATTCTTCTGTACGTTCAGGTTATACTACTGTACGTTTAGGTTATACTATCGTACGTTAAGGTTATACTATCGTACGTTTAGGTTATACTATTATACGTTTAGGTTATACTACTGTACGTTTAGGTTATACTACTGTACGTTTAGGTTATACTATCATACGTCAGGTTATACTACGGTATGTTTAGGTTATACCACTGTACGTTTAGGTTATACTACTGTACGTTTAGGTTATACTACTGTACGTTCAGGTTATACTTCTGTACGTTAGGTTATACTACTGTACGTTCAGATTATACTACTGTACGTTAGGTTATACTACTGTACGTTTAGGTTATACTACTGTATGTTTAGGTTATACTACTACGTTTATGTTATACTACCGTACGTTTAGGTTATACTACTGTACGTTAAGGTTATACTACAGTACGTTAGGTTACACTATTGTACGTTTAGGTTATAATACTGTACGTTAGGTTATACTACTGTACGTTTAGGTTATACTACCGTACGTTTAGGTTATAATACTGTATGTTTAGGTTATACTACTGTACGTTTAGGTTATACTATCGTACGTTAAGGTTATACTATCGTACGTTTAGGTTATAATACTGTACGTTTAGGTTATACTACTGTACGTTTAGGTTATACTACCGTACGTTAAGGTTATACTACTGTACGTTTAGGTTATACTACCATACGCTTAGGTTATACTACTGTACGTTTAGGTTATACTACCGTACGTTTAGGTTATACTACTGTACGTTAAGGTTATAATATTTTACGTAAGGTTATACTACTGTACGTTTAGGTTATACTACTGTACGTTTAGGTTATAATATTTTACGTTAGGTTATACTACTGTACGTTTAGGTTATTCTACTGTACGTTTAGGTTATACTACTCTACGTTTAGGTTATAATATTTTACGTTAGGTTTTACTACTGTACGTTTAGGTTATACTACTGTACGTTTAGGTTATAATATTTTACGTTAGGTTATACTACTGTACGTTTAGGTTATACTTCTGTACGTTTAGGTTATACTATCGTACGTTTAGGTTATACTTCTGTACGTTTAGGTTATACTATCGTACGTTAGGTTATACTACTGTACGTTTAGGTTATACTATTTTACGTTTAGGTTATACTACTGTACGTTTAGGTTATACTACTGTACGTTTAGGTTATACTGTTGTACGTTAGGTTATACTACTGTACGTTTAGGTTATAATATTTTACGTTAGGTTATACTACTGTACGTTTAGGTTTTACTATTTTACGGTAGGTTATACTACTGTACGTTTAGGTTATACTACTGTACGTTTATGTTATACTACTGTACGTTTAGGTGATACTGTTGTACGTTTAGGTTATACTACTGTACGTTTAGGTTATACTACTGTACGTTTAGGTTATACTACTGTACGTTTAGGTTTTACTATTTTACGTTAGGTTATACTACTGTACGTTTAGGTTATACTATTTTACGTTAGGTTATACTACTATACGTTGTGGTTATGTTTACCTCTAAGACTTCTTCCAATCCCAAAATATTAATGCATGCTAAAAGTACCAGTGTGTGAATAGCTTACAAACATTTAGTATAGCAAAATTATGACATGCCTTATGTCTTGTAGAAAAAGAAATATCGATGATACGTAACTTATTTAAGATATTTTTACTCATAATTGTTACATATTTGTATTATAAACAGATGCTTCTATCGACATATTGTATTACATTTTAAAAAACCATGTTGATTAGTTAAATAGTATATAGATAACTTAAAATGTATGTAATTTAGAAAGTTATAAATCTTTGTCGTAACCATGCTGTAGAAATTGTAGAAATCAAGTTTTATTGATTTATTTATTCATTTCTTTGTTTATTTTTTTTAATTTTTTTTTTATCTTTTTACTGAGACTTCTATAACAAAGTCTATAGATCTCTGCTGTTTATTAGCGTTATGGAGCGGGAAAAAAAAGAAATAAAACGGAGTGTAGTTTGCTTATTTCGCGGTTTATTTACATTACGACTCAATAATGTTTAAAAACACTTTACGTTAATTCTCATTCTGTATCTTGTGCGGGATGGACAATAGCCTCTTTATGATAAACATTTCTGCCCGCGAGTATTTTATTTAATTATTGTCTAAATTTGAATGGTACTACAGGGTAACGATTGGTAGGTCATTGACGGAAGTAACTGAACCAACATGAACATCGGACACGATTTCTAACCGAAAGGTCAGCATCTCAATCATTACCCACACACTTGTTTATTAAAAACTTTCAAAACACGGAAACACTCAGTTCACAACGATTAAAAACATCACGATCGGTGATGTTATTCGCGGAGAATACCGGACAGGTTTTGACTGTTTACATCCCGTAATCCATTTACAACAGAAACTTGACTACATGTTATTATCGGTTTTAAGAATAAAACTCAAGCATGTAAATAAGCTGGAAAACAATTCAATAAGAAACCATTTATTTATTCAAATACTTACCTGCATATAGTCAAACATTTCCTCATAATATCCGTTTTATTTAAAACAATACTTTCTGGAGTAATTATATAAAAACTAGAGGGTGTTCTGAATTAAGTTGACAATGCATAAGATACATTTCAGACCACTGCCAAACTTTGTTTATGCTTATAAAACTCCCCACCATGATAACTTTCGCGTTATTTTCTGAAGTTGATATACACATAAAGATAACTTAAAGGACCAACGGAAGTTTCGTGTCGCTAGAGGGGGTACCTACTCGTGACTTCTGTTGGGCTGTGGGAGGGATCGATATCAGTGCCAAATAACTTACACAATTAGATTCTGAAAGCTCCGTGTCACGACCCGATATCAAACGTGGAATAAAAGCACGTGATCTGGAGGCTATTTAAACAGGCTGGTACCAGTTTTGTCAGAATGTTTCACGATTACGCCACCATCATCATTACACACGCAGTTTAACGAAGTGTTTGGAAAGTTTTCAGCCGTTTTTTGTTGCTACACAACACTAAGTAAGTATTCTGCTTTTTTCAGTGACAATTGTCATATGAGTTTTCCTGTCATGTATATCGATAACCATTTTGATAACTCTTTTGCGATTTTAACGTAAATAGATGATGACTTAAACTATTAGTAACTCTTTTACGTTTTTAAGTTTGTATGCACACGGAATAAACAATGTCGGGTACGTAAATGGGTACCGTCGGATACTTTGGATAAACTTATTCATTTTAATGTTGCATTACCGTTTATATTTCAATTCATTATTTCAGTTTTTAAATAGTTCAAATCAATCATGTAAATATATTAGCATTTTACGTGTATCTTTGGTAGATTTGTAATACATTTTATAGTTTCTAAGAGCTCTGATGTTTGAACCTAATATTTGAAAATAGACAAAGATATTGTACAGTACTCTCTCTTAGAAATGATGAACGGTTTTATTTTCGGTGTTTCAATGTTTATTAAACTTAAACCTTTCGGCTCATACGTATTACATCCATACAACATGCAATAATGTACAATTTATTACTGCAATTGTAAATCTAGTAAATAATACGTGTCAGTTAGCAAGCTTGTACATCATTAATTGAATAATTGACAATTGATTGCTACCTTACTAAATAGCGGAAAGAAGCTCCAGCATTATAAAGAAAGACATGGACATGTAGTTAATTATTATCTCTAATAAGGCCGAACAAAGTTGGCGACCAATCACATATGTTAATGTAAGTCTTGATGAAGTTTAGGTATTACAAACCTAATAAAAATCATTACGAAACCGTTTAATTCTGATAATAATTATTAATAGATATGCAAATCATGAAAAGGGGGAGGAATACGGAATATAACTATGACATTGTACTGGTTTTTTTTTTGTAGTTTTATAAAGAAGCTCAAACAACATGCGTCCCATCTTGATACTGTGTTGTCTCGTGTGCTTGGTCGCAGTGGACTCTGCTCCTGCGGATCCTTGTCAACAGCAATGTCTCCTACTTCAGCATTCCTGTCTCACCATCTGTCAATCATCACAGTCGTCCGTAACGTGTTCCGACCAATGCACTGCTAGAAGGAGTATCTGTAACATTAATTGTGTGAACACCTGGTTTGAACAATAACAGTCCCAGCACATTCCTTTGTTAAAACGGCAGCATGAAAACAGATCCACGGCATCATTACCGGACTTTACCGGACATTATCGGACATTACCGGACATTTCAGGATAAAACAACATTTTACCATTTGACAATTGTAAAATAAATATCGACGATCGCAGACTCTAAGGATATTCTACTAGTCATAGACCTACGTGAATTTACGCTCAACTGTTTGCACTTTGCAGTGCAATAATGAAGTTCTGTAATCACCGACATCGTTCCCGGGGTCATATTGCGTGCTCTAATCTACACCCTATCATAAACTCATGTATATTTATATTGACCCGGTCAACAATTACCAATATATCCCTGATAACTAGACAGTCAGTGGCTAAATGATGCGAAATTATACAAAATGTGCAAAGGCACATGCTGACTTTTGACAGAAATCAATGTAAATTGTGTTTCTTACTAAGTTAGTACACGGGAACTGTTTTATGATATATATTTCAGTTATTTTCAAGAGACCTGTCATACTACAATATGTCGTTATCTTTAAGGTATCATTTCCTATTTCGTTTTAAATATTTATTATTAGTTACTCTGGAGGCAGAATCATCAATTATTTCTTATTTATTTTCTCACTACCATAAGTGTACAAGATATCGTCTGACTTGTGTATATTAACATTTCTGATCCAATACAATTTCAATTATATTGAATGCTGACAATTGTGTTTGTTGTTTTGTTATGCAAGTTGCATATTAGTGATTTATAGAAATTCAAGCAATAGCGCTGTTCGCATTGATATGGAGGCCATCAAACGAAATTAATTTAAAGTAACATATGAACATCTTAACTATTTATGCACAAAATGTTTAACACAATTTGACATCAGATGTCCATGTACCCAGTAGTTGTGTCCGCCCCGGGGTGGTCCGAGTTCTCCCTGCTCGAGCTTTTCGTGGCGTTCGATGTCGCTAGACTATAATCACACTCAAACATGTAACACCACACATGGATATCTTATTCATACACTAAGCTATCTACCCCGATAATAGATTTCCACCTACTCTGCAGTTGTCTGCCCCAGGGTGGTCCGGGTTGTATACCCCCTGCTACGAGGAACGTGATGTATATTTTCTAAACATATACTAAAATACATTCACACAAACCCCGAATATGGAGGTGGGGCCCCCCATGCCAATATCATCTGGCAAAAAACCTCCAAAGGTCTAAACCTCCCTCCCCTATCTTTTCCTCTTACGATTACTAATCGCTATCAACTGTGCTTTATGTACAAAGTACTGCTCCAGTAGGGCAGGCTTGTAGATGAGTATACACAGTAATCAACAGTCTCCCGAAAAACAGTCTTTGTATATTCTACCATGTTTGCTATGTAACGCCAGTTTTGATTGGTTTAAAACTATGTATTATTTTCCAATAACCCACACGGTCGTGAGTCACGGCTGTTACAATTTTATATATCTAAATTTCTCACCCTTTATGAAAGGTTACTATAGCCGAGTGGGTTAATGGGTTAGTGTTTTGATAATTTTTTTATCAAGACGCGAGTTCGAATCCTACTGAGGCCCCCTCTTTTAACTTTTTTTTTTTATCCTTTTTTTTTTAAATTTTCAAAATCAATGCCATATGATAGATGCTCTTGATCGTGGTACTGTATTGCCTGTACATTTCATCAACAAATAATGCAATACTCAAGAAATAAATTACAAGGTTTTCTCGGGGTTTCTTTGCTGTTTTTCTATTAGAAAGAGGTCGATCTCAGAACTAAACAGTACATGGTAGAATAGAAATAATCAACTTTGACTCGTGTATTGTTGCAGGATATACAACTCGGACTCGGATATTTTGCAATTTTAATTAATAACTCAGGCCTGTGGCCTTCGTTATTAATTTAATTGCAAAATATCCTCGTCCTCGTTGTATATTCTGCAACAATACACGAATCATCGTTAATTATTTCTTAAATAACTCGCATTATCACGTAATCCCAATTTTCTATGCCAACCCAAGCCCAGCACTACCCCTTTATAATCACCCTATAACTACACTCTACATAACAAACTAGTCTAATCTATACCCTACCCCTTACCCATTCGAAAATACCATGGTTAGCAATACAAAATGGCGTTTAGAATTCCTACTATCAATAACAAAACTATATCCCACTAACAAACTACACCTAATTTTTCAAACCAATCTATACTCTACAGAGCTGTATCTCACGCTATCCTCTACACTTCTAGTCCGGGCCTTCGGAAGGGACGCTAATCCGGGGTCCGGTGTAGGTGAGTCACGCCGTGCACGTTAAAGATCCTCTGCTGGTATTCGAACAAGAGTAGGCTAATTGCTAGCCGCCACAGAGTATAGGTTCATATAGGTCTAGATTAGGATAATGTAGGTATTAAGGCAATTCAGTGACAGTTCTAATTCAGTTTTTCAACATAGAGATAATCTATAGTTGCGAGATATGGGGATCGTCAAAGGCAATTGACAATGAAAAGGTCCACACACAATTTTGCAAAAGAATACTAAATATAAAAAAAATCAACCTTAAACGCGATGGTATATTGTGAACTAGGTCGTTTTCCACTACAATATTACAGGAAACTAAGAATAATTAAGTACTGGTTTAAGTTAATTACTACACAAAATTGTATTTTAAATCGTGCATATGGATTTTTAAGAAATTGTAATACAAGAAATTGTTTCAATTGAGTAACTTTTGTTAAAAATGAACTTTTTTCGCATGGTTTTGGATATGTGTGGGAAAACCAGCAAATGTATGCAAGCTATATAGACATTATTTTGCTAGTTATTAAGCAGAGAATTTTTGACCAATCTCAGCTAATCCTACACCATTTATTAGAGTCCTCCTCAAAATGTCACATATATAAACATCTTGAGCACATTGTCACAAAACCTTTTTATCTAACCAAATCTATTCCTAAAAGATTTAGAATTTGTCTTACTAAGATACGTCTATCTGCGCATTGTTTAGCCATTGAAGCTGGTAGATATAATAATACTCCAAGATTAAGACGATTTTGTAATATGTGTAATACTAGACAACAAATTGAAGACGATATATTCAATCGAGTGGCCAATCCCATATCAAAATTAGTTCGTTTAAACGAAATGGAACAAATATTAAAAGCATATAGATGTAATTGTGTAGAAAGGTAAAATTTAGGCATTAGAAACCAAACGAAAAGGTGGTCGAAAGATCCTATTATCGTGACGAAAACCGAGTGTCAGGACGACTCGTCACAAACCGACAACACGTACTCGCACAACTTATTCAGCCAATCAGCTGCTGTTTCATGTAAACCAAGTTCCTAAGGGAAGTGTGTTTGTGGGGCCTGTAGGGGTTGGTCTGATTAATTAACATATGGAGTGGGTACTTCCTATAAGCGAGAATAGAGATTATTGGAATAAGGTTTGAAGAACAAACATATACATCCCTACTAAAAATAGGATGGCGTAGGACTACAGGTGGAAAAAGGCAGGGAATTCCCCAGATGGGGGTTCCCCGTCCGTTGTAAGGTCCTTTGATAACACATGTGCTCCTATATGCTATGAACCTGTGCACAATATCTGTTGTGTGTGGCGAGAATAGATACTTATTCCGTCATTTTAACTCCAAATGAATGATAGAGGCGAATAAATCTGCAGTTTTGACATATAGTGAGGAGTTTCTATTGTGAGAGTCCCTCAACTACGTAACATGTGGAGGATTATCTCTCATTCATGCCGAGTGGGTAGCCGGTTTGTAGTTGGTTGATCCAATGTCGTTCCCTATTCAGGCGTTGCTGGTCATTCCAACCCCTGCAGTGGTCAATGAGGACAACCTGCATGTCGTGCCATGTGTGGCTCGGCATGTTGAAATGTCTCGCTACTGTTAAACCTTTAAGTTATATTATTTATTTCATTCATTCATTCATTCATTCATTCATTCATTTACTTTTAGCATCTGTACCCCACCAAAGAGATGTTTCCTTATTAATCATAATAGGCCCTCGGCGAATTAAGTATCGGCCGAGGGGGATCATTTTTACAACATTACGATATTTTTTGTTGTTTATACCTACTATATTTGTGTAACTGTTCCATGTTCTATGTCTATATGTGATCGTATGTAATTTACCTGTGTCTTGATAAAAGGGCAGATTGCCTCGAAAATTCGACAATTTACTTGTCTGTACTGTCGTTATTACTACTTGACATATATATATATATTCAATTGACGAAAAGTTTAATCAACATTTGAGGCATATGAATTTACTACAGGGTATTTGAAATTTGAATGTTTCAAAATTAAATCTTATAGAAGCTTCACTGTCTATTCTATACCATAATGTGTCATACTTGTTAAACCTGATTTTTTTTTTCTTTTCAGAAAGCCAAAGAAGAAAAGATCTACCATTGGTACATGACCTAAGCACTATCAAAGTTTTCAATACTAAATAATAAAATATTATCAATCATCATACATGACAGTATTTTTTCCCCATTTTACTTTAGACTATTGCTATAGCATTTGTCTAATAAACAAGAAATATCTCTAAAAAAGATGAAAGGCATAGTTTTAATGCTGGTGTTAATACTGTAAAACTGCTGGTGAAATAAATCAACGAATCACTGGTCTAGTGGTGGGTGCAGATGACTGACTACTTCATTTCTTATTATAGGTTTAGGGTCTTCAAAGTCAAATTCAAGTTCTTTATTTACCAGAAGCCCTAAGGCCTATAGGTATACAAGATATATAACATTAAACAATTACAGATGTGTACAGGAGAGTGTTACATACATGTACATGGAAATTGTTCGATATAAAATTATCTACACTAATAAATTTTGTCTTTTGCTAGCCAAGTACAGATATTTACCTAAATTTGACAACTCTCTAACATTATTAAAAGATAATAGTTGGATTAATTTAAAAACAGATGGTCTTTTGTAGTAATATTGTTTCATATATTTTACCCTCAGATCTGTATATAATGGACATATCAAAATAAAATGAAACTCATTCTCGATGTCACCCAAATCACAATTGTTACAGGTTCTATTTCTTCAGGTAATATTATTATGTCTACCTATTTCTATATATAATTTGTGTGAGGATGTTCTAAACTTAGTTAACATACATTTATATTTAGTTTCTATAGGTTCAAAACTGTACATAGTGGCTATCTATCAGATATCGATATAATCTACCTTTCGACGAACCAGATATCTGTTAACATGTTTTGTTTTGTAACATAGGTCAATCTCTGCTCTATGATTTTAAAAGCATAATCTACTGGTAAATTAGAATCAAACATATACTCGATACCTCTAATTCATTCTTAATGTCGCATATCCACACGTCATTCTCATTTAACCATTTCATCAAGACATGTTTTCAATACCAAATTATCTGATTGTTTCAACTTTAACCAATATTTGAACACTCTTAATTTTCTAATAATAATTAATTGTAATCTACCCAATTACAGTAAACAAAGTCATTGCAAGTTGATTTAGGCATCTTAATTATTTTTTTTACTGAATTTCAAATGTACGCTTTCGACATCCGGTCCTTTATGAAATCCCCATATTTCCGATGCATAACGTAAAATACTATTTACTTACGAATCAAAAATAGAACAACAAGCAATGATTTCTAAGAGAAGTTGTCAGAGAAAATAAAGCTTGTCAGCCTTGTTCTGCAAAATGTTTGTGTGTTTTGTAAAACTTCTTGTAAAATCAAGTATTTAAAACTTAACAATCTCTATATTGTCATTGTTATATTTCCATGACTCATTATTTCTTATTTGTCCACAATTTCTAAACACCATGATTTTAGTTTTATCAACATTGACCTCCAGATTCCATTTTCTGGTATATTCATATAAAGAATCCAACATACTTTGTAAATCTTCTGGGCGGTTAGCAAATAAAGCTATGTCGTCGGCATACATTAGCAAGAAAAGATTAAGCATCTGTAATTCAATACTTGGACAGTTGTCATTAATAAAGTTAATTTCAAAATCATTTACATACAAAGAAAATAACACAGGTGATAATATGCCCCCCTGTAAGAGTCCGGTATAATTAGGGAAGCACTGACTGAAGTCACTATCACTATCGAAAATATAAGAATCGTCGTCAGTATATTTCTCTAACAATACATCTAAATTTACGTCATCATCCAATGGCAGAAAATCAGACGACATTTTCCATATGAATATTTAACGGGAAAATGGTGTTATTTTCGGTTAGACACTACTAGGCGGCCTGAAGCTGTGAGGCGGTTTGGATTGGAATTAAATTGCGTATATTTCGGAAAGTAAGCATCGAACAATGTTCCCGTGTGTTCAGATCATCTAGTTTTTTCAATACGTATTCAGAACAGTTGTTGTTTAGTCGCTACGGTTATTAACATAAAAATTCGGATTATTATATAAACACTTATTTAATTATTATTATTCTCCAGAGCCCACATCCTGTTTTTAGATTTCGGTCTCCGATTTCAGTGATAATTGGTGTATATGGGTTTTTAGGGATGCCGAATAACGTGGTAACATTTCCGAAGAAAATTGTTGCCATGGTAATGAAATGGTGGCCTGTGATTGGTCGAAATTTAGATATTGTTCGATTTTGATGAAATTTGGTATGTAGGTACATCATGGGACACCAGTCACTCCTGTAACCTCACTTTCACATTTTAATAAAATGACCGCCATTTCCTGGCCTCTGATTGGTCAAAATTTACACATTGACCGATTTTAATGAAATTTGGTATGTAGGTATACATCTTGGCACACCGGTCACTCTCGTAACCTCACTTTCATTTTTTAACAAAATGGTCGCCATTTCCTGGCATCTGATTGGTCTAAATTTACATATTGTCTGATTTTGATGAAATTGGTTATGTTGGTACATCATGGGACACCGGTGACACTCTTAACCTAACTTTCACTTTTTAACAAAATGGCCGCCATTTCCTGGCCTCTGATTGGTCTAATTGTACAGATTGTCTGATTTTGATCAAATTTTGTATGATGGTATATCATGGGTCACAGGTCACTCTCGTTACCTCACTTTCATATCTTAACAAAATGGCCGCCATTTCCTGGCCTCTGAGTGGTCCAACTTTTCAGATTTTGATGAAAATTGGTATGTAGGGGTATTACAAGACTAACAACCATACGGAAGCTTCTGATTGGTCGAAATTTAGATGTTGTTCGATTTTAATTATATTTGGTACATTTTTGTATATAGGGATATTGAATGATACCGAAAATAATGGTATGACTGCGGGGGTGTTTGGGGGACTTCTGTAATGGTTCCCATTACAATTAGTACTTGTTGAAGCATCTTTTATGTGAGTGAAAATGTGTTGCTTAACTTATATATCTAAACAACAGTTACAGCAATTAAACAAATTCAAAATGCCCCAACATCTTCGAATCTTAACTAGCGTGGAATATAAATCAAGGTTGATGAAGTTCCAAGCCATAGCCGATAAGTGTTCAGTTGCGAATTCAAAATTTCCAATATTGTTGAACGACTATCAAGTACAAAGCGAGAACAATGGTTCCAGAAGACCATCATGTGTTCTACATCAGAATACAATAAATGCATGGATCCAGTTTATTTGACTGGATGATAAACTGATACCTTGTTAAGAGCACAAGACATGTAGTGATGACAACATTCTCGTTTTTGTCAATAAATCAAACATCTTTTTCACAAAAACAAAATGTCGAATCAAACAATGACATAAAACATAAATATTAGTTATTTAAAACTACAATGTATGCGAGACTAATACAATAAGTATATCTACGACAAAAAAAGATTTACAGTGATTGTCAGTTAATATTTTGAAGTTGATGGAATGTCAAGTTATCATAGCGGTGGCATATCGGGTTGGATGTGGGGGTCTAATTTCTTTTATAAGTCAACCGCCGCTATCAGTGACTTAAAACAAAAACAAATAATAGAAATAGATACAAAGGCACAAGCACATTCCATTAAACCTCTCCGCTTGCCTGTTGCCTTCTTTGCTACTTTCAACAAACTTTATAATAGTTACGTTATTATTTACTTCATGTCCAAGGAAACTTGGGATTGTCATTGTTTGTTGACCTAAATAAAATCACTTCTGTGTCTGGTTGATTCTAAGTGAATGTTCCTCGCGTACTAGCTTGTTAAATGGTAGTAATCAAGTGAAGAGGGTCAAAACTGGTCGTCACTTACCCAGCCGATATCACAAAGCCATGTGTTATTGTTTGGTTAGATTCCTGATAGCTCATGATATCAAAGCTACTTAGCTATATCTGGTCCCGTTAATAAGCAGCGCACTTAGTTCAGTTACTCTGAAACAAACTGACGTCTTTTGAACGAACGACAAACATACTGAAGTTCTAGTTGATGATCCTTGGTGAGTATTCAATTTTTATTTCAATGTGTATTAACATGTAAATAATAATTATGTATCTATATCTTAATGACAAAAAAGTCTTGCTTGCACGATCACCATTTGTGTCAAGAAAAAGTTTACACACAGCTGGCAATTTATTTCTTCTACTGAACTTAACACCAATAGATGACCGATTGGCCTAGTTGTTAACACACTCGATTTTACTTAATTATTATTCAAAATAAAAGTATGGGGTCTCCTGCAAGACCAGATTAATTTGAATATTTTAAAGATTTAGAAGATGCTCTGAATTTCAAGGTCTTATAAATGAGGACAAACGAGCGTGATTATCATATTTTAGCATAATGTGTTTCACAATTTTTGTAAAAGACATAAGTTAATATATTTCATCACATGTAATATGTTACAAATACAAAGTCACCATGGTCATCTTAACAGTTCTCTGTTGATCTCTGCTAATCCGAGAAGTTACTAATTTTGAATTTGTTTACTTAAGAGTGGATGTCAGCAAGCATCGAGCATTAGGTGGAAAGTGGAAAAAAAAATAGATTTTAGAAAAAGTGACCTTAAATGTTAAATTATGTTATAAAAATAAATAAATGCATTCGGGATAAAACAAATTCGGATTTTTATAAAATGTGTTACACAAGAAAAAGTAACTCTACCTGCAGCAAAAAATGGTACCTTGTAGGCTTGTAGACAAGGTAAGATTGCAGATAATCCTACTATTCAAATGAACATATGTCAAAGCAATTTTAATTCTGTTACTGGGATGAATACTGGAATGTTAGATTTTGAAATAGCTATCAGAAAAAAGATACACAGGTTATTATGGCCCTAATTTTTGATATTTTCTATTTTGTTTTTAATTTTTTTTATGTGGTTAGCATGGTTTTATCAGGTCTGAAAAACAGAGAAGAATAATTTTACTAATTTTTAACAACTGTATTATAATTGAAAATATTGTACAGGTTACAATTATGTACACTTTTATATAGTTAATACTGCAGGAATAACCGGTTGTTACATATATTTAAAAAAAACATGTGCCTTATTTTTTAGAATTAGGAACTTTTACTGATCACTGCTGAGTAGCATTCTCCTCACAATTTCACTGTATTTCTAAAGGAAATTCCATACAAAGGGTCCCATACAAACATTATTTTCACCAATTTCCATGTCTAAAAATAAATGTATGCCTTTTCAATTACCATAAGTGTCTAGAATGCTGTGAACTGTGGTATCCATCTTTCCATGTAAACAATGAACTTTTTGTACCTTTCACCAAAGAGTTCCAACAGGGGAGATAACTAAATCCTCTTTTATTACAATCTACAACCTCGATGAAGCTAATGATTATATATTATATTTTCTGTACTTAATGTTGCATTATCATCAAAAGAAAAATTGGCTGGCAAATGATTAAGAAAAAAATAGTGATACTTTTATCACCTGATATCCCTGTTTAAATAGGTTGTATATGGGACAATTTCTATTAAACAGGCTAAAATTTTTAATAGATGTTATACTTTTCAGCCTAAAATTATTATGTGATATGCACTAAGTAACTATAAACTTAAAAAGTGAAAAAATGTAACACCAGAAAATTTTAATAAATTAATTTCTTTAAATATTGTAATATTGCACCGAGTCTGATTAGGCTTTTTAAAGACTTGTCGGTTTCCATGGCAACGGTGATCACTTTGATCCTTAATACCTATTTCCTTGCATGATATTACATTTAGGCCAACATATGTACATTTGAAGCATTTTGGTGATTTTGACACTTTCCATATTTTGCCAAAATTGCTCGATGCTTGCTGACATCCACTCTTAACAACGTTGCACTACAGAAAAAACTTCGCCGTATAAAGGATATGATCTAGCGTATTAGTAATCCACAAATGTATCATATCAGTTACTAAAATGACAGAAACGCAAACCCAAACTATACTGGGTATATAATATTTTAAAATTTAAAATAAAATTAAGAAAACTATTTTATTTTACAATAAGCCTACTTCAAATTATATTAATGCCATCTAAATATGTTGCTATTCACAACGAGTTTACACAGCTTACGTAATCTTTATAATTTCAACAGGGAATCTTAGACATCCCAGCTTTAAGTTCAACAAATGTTTTTTTACTTGTAGGTTGCAGTTTATCTGGAAGCATGCGTTCCTTTCTGATCCTGTGTTGTCTAGTATGCCTGGTAGGACTGGGAAGTACAAATCCTTGCCAGCAACAATGCGATCAGTCTCACGACACGTGTTTGGTCATTTGTACGTCGTCACAAACTCCAATATCGTGTGCTGATCAGTGTTCTACAAGGCGAAGTATCTGTAGGATCAACTGTGCCAACCCTTGGGTAGGGTAGTCGGCTGGAAGATACGTGCAAGTAGGAAACTAACACAGAAATCAGACTGGGATCCCATGCATTCCCCAGAATTATGTGTTCTGTACACAAATATCAATAAATTTATATCAACGCATTGGCGTGATTGTTTTTGTTTTTTGTATTTTTGTTTTTGTAATTTTTTTCTTTGTTTTTTTCTAGTAACTGGATATAGTTTAATGTCATTATGATTAAACTATGTCACAAAGCAGTTGTTTAAATTAACATAACAAGCAGACGTTAGGTAAGTTTCATATATGTCCTTGTTATCCATCAACCATCAAAGATCATCTTTAATGTGGTCCGTTAATAAAACATCGTACAAAAGAGAAGCCAGACATATGCACATTTCAATACAAATTGGGAATTCCATGCAGTAGTCCAAAGTGAATTAAATTGCATCCTGTTTGCATTTGCTGCTTTCGATACCAAGAAGGCGACGGGTAAAATCCGAAATAGGCCGAATGAAAAAGTAAACATTTTGATTGTGAAGCTGAATATCCACCAGTTCAATTGTATATTCTGAGACCTGAACTGTGCCACAACCTGAATAAATGAAAATGTGGAATACCTCGCAAACTGAAGTCTATTATCAGTGTCTATCACCTCCGACCGTAATTAACGCTTTTCAATACAAATTGAGAAAACACTCGTTTTCCATTATACCAAGGTTCGGAGCTCAGACACACATCCTCTTAAGGGCATCATCTTTGCATACCAAAAAGTGCAAGGCCTTTATAAAAAAATTACTTCTCTGGTTCACATTCAAGTGAAGATAGTTTACCCACTAGTACCAAAACTGCAAGCTGTACGAAACCGTTTTAGTGATCAAACGTGAAAACGCAGTTCAAAAAAGCCAATGTTGTTTGGAATTAATATTCATAATTAGCATGCTTAGATTTGCAAAAGAGTGTGAGTAAAAAGTATAACACATAATCTCATACACAAAAACAACTGTAAATCGATTTAGTTCTTAAATACTGTATTTATTGATATATTCGATAGCAGTTGGGAAGACATGTATATACTAAACTGTACGATACATAAAGATGGTAGATAATCCACCACGGGATCGTTTTCTCCTCTCTATGGGGTGGGAAAGCATGTGTCTAAATTTGGACTGGCATACAGGCTTTCCCTATGAGGTGGGTAAAAGTCGTGAAACTGCCACTGTAAGCATAAAAGATAAATCGACTGAAACGGTAAAAGTATTTTTTTTATCAACAAATATTTTAGACATATTATAGATAAAAAAAACACCACATAACTCATAATAACTCAAGGATTAAGGGAAGTAACTTATGTAAGTAGCATCTTACACACTTACACAAGTACGTGTACCAATGCATTTATTTCTGTATACATGTATACACTATGATTTCCAGTTATCAGTTTACTTAAAATAAATTTGTCATTGCAGGAGGGTCATGATAGAGACATGTATTTTATAATTCACTTTGAAATTGAACTATAAAATAACTCTTATTTACTTAAATTGATAAGTTTAAAATCTTTATTTAGTAAAATTGTTTCTTTAGAAACAAAAATCCAATAACAGCTTTTTGATAAAATCAATGGTTTAAGATAACGAAATTAGTTAACAATAGTTTCAATATCGAACCAACATTACTGCCTAAAAGTTGAATATATTAAATGCCCCAGTCCACCACCAATCTTTTAGAATTCGACAACAAAACATTTAAATTTCGACGTGACATAACGTCTCAAATTATGAAATGGTCATATGAGGATAATGTCTCTAAGACATCAATATCATATTGCGTATAAGCGTATCAAGCACGCAATTGACTGTGAGGAAGAATATCGTATATATTCCTCTGAATATTATCCTTATTGTTCCATTGTATCAGGATGATTCTACTCATTTAGTTGAAGCTGAAGGAATAGAAAATAAGCCGACCATAATTTACCAATTACATTGTACTACCAATGTTTCTTTGAGTTTGCTTGTCTAATAGTTAATTTCAAATAAAAGCCTTCCTGCAATGGTAAAATAGTATAAGTGAATTTCAAAAATTGTTTAAACGTTGCTGTCTAAAGTATTGAATGAATATGTTTATACTTTGATCAACATTTCTTATGGAACGGTGTATTTATTCCTTATACATGTTACTACCAATCAATTGGGTTCTGAAAAGCTACAGAAAATATACCCTCATTATCTTGCTTCCGATTGTTATCTAGCAAAAAGAAAAACTAAACTGTTGGAGAGAGCTATAAACCTACCGCGCCGTCAAGGAAGTTTCCAAAGGAGGAATGTCGGTATAGTGTTTCATTCATGACGACATCAAACTTCCGGCGGACTTCGGGCTTGGACCAGTCCCATTTATACATTTGCTCCTGAGCAAGATGTGTGTCGTTGTGGACAGTCTGATACAGCGGCACACTCCAACACGCCTCAACATCCATCCGAGGGTAATACAACAGGAAGGAGAGACACATCTCCTCGTACGTAGAAAGGCCACCCTGATTCCCATTATCAGACAGAACATATAGTGATAATCGATCGAGTTTATGTATTTATTCGTTTATTTATTTGCTTTTTCTTTCTGTGTTTCCACATTTTGTATGCTTCAAATAAATGCTAGATCCTCGATTACTGATATAAATTATTAGGTTTTACTCTCCATCCTTCATTTGCTTTTTCTTTTGCTAATCCATTTAAATATGCTGTGCAAAATGAAATACCAAAATACGAAAGAAACTTTATGTTTTCAATATCAATTTGCCTTTGTCTGCTGATTGTTATCACTAAAGACTGATTGATTTCTATCTTATCATCAATGCTCTAAACCTGGTAATACCTTACCGTCATGCAACAGATAGACATGTACTGGCTGTATATAAAACGTCTACCAGGCTTTTTGATGTAATACTTATTTTGTCGCTCTCCAGTGCTGACTTATAACATTCTGAGATACTTACCAGAGTAAGAGATGTCCGTGACGAGGAGTCAAAGTCACAGTCCACCTCTATACTGTCACCCTGGCAGGAAATGTGGATCATATCAATCAACGACACTATTAGTAATCGATAGATGAATTTTAAATAATAAATCATTTCTCCTTAGTTTGAAATTTAAAATTGAAATTAGATATATGATATTGACCAAAATTATAAATAAACTTGAATTATATCAATAACATTAATATTACAAATGTATCATGTAATTACAAACAATTAAGCATATGAAATACTTGTATGTAGTTGTATAGGTTTGTCGCTAGTAATCTGTAACATATGTACAATGTATTATATTTGCTTCTATAAATGTAAACATGTAAATGAAAGTGTAAAAAAAGTCTCCTTTGAAAAGGAATAACAAACAAGATACCTTTTTGAGTTTACGTTCATGTTTGAGGTAATGAAATTCTTGGAAGTTGAAATCGTAGTAATTGTCATCAGCGAATGGTTCGATCTCGGAGCCATTTCTAAAAACCCGAGTACGGAACTGTTTTGCTAGCAGATGGGAGTGCTGTAATACTGCAAATACGTTCACACCTTCCTCTGGAACACCCTGAAGTAGCAGTGTCGAAATAGGGAAAAATTTAAAGATGTCATTAGTTTTATTATGATTGAATTTGAGCTTGTATTTATGATGTACTGTAAAAGTAGAAATTTCGCGGCGTGGAAATTTTCGCTTATTTTGCGATCATTAAATCTCCGCGAAAATATCCACACGCGAATATAACAACACGTGAAAATATCCACACGCGAATATTTCCACATCCAGGACGCAAGGTCCTGCAGTAAACCATGCCGTCCGTGATGTGAGCGTTGTCATTGTCGGTCATTTGTCTGAGACATATGGCTATACTAATTTGAATAATTAGTAAAATGATAGTATTTCATCTAGTTTAATGTTGATTGATCATTAAACTTTCTTCATTTCATGATAATTACGATCGATTCTACGTTACTGTACATATCAATCGCCAAGCTGGTCGACAATTGTGTAGCTATAGGCCCCAAAACAGCACACGTTTCGAATTCATTTGTGACAAAATAGATAAACTTGCTTGTATTAAAAATGTTGGCGTGGAGTCTCCGCGTAGTTGTATGTTTTATTTGAATCAGAAACTATTGATAGTTAACTGTAATGAATGGTCCGTTTTATATAATAAAAATACGAAAGGGCTACTGTAGAAATAGGTCTATATATGTTGGTAAAACTAGGTCAGAACATCAATATGTCTGCTTTTAAATTGCCATGTCGTATTTAATTACTACCAAACTTATTTGATACCTGCAAAATCAACTTTCGCTAATTGGGACATATGGCGTTGTTTTGACTAGACATGAATGCTTATCACGTCACTCTGCATAACCGGACGTCCGATCCTTTCAACTTGACCGCGAGTGACGCCTCGCATGGCCGGTCTACCTAGCTTGATGGAGCAGGTTGACAGGTAATAGTTTGATTGGAAATAATTAAGAGGTGTTCAGATGCAATTAAATAATGAACATACTTAGTTAACACTGCATTCAACAATACACGGGTGATTTCTTAATTTACCATACAGTAGAGTACTGATAACGCATGTTTTTTTAGGGGCCTAAAGTTGCAATCAAGTGCCTCGTACGTGGTGTATTTTCAATGTAAAAGACTGATTCAACGCTAAAATATCTTACATAAATTAATTGGGTTTTTTTTGTCACGCAGACGTAATGCAATGATCACACACTTAAGACCAATTAACCTAAACGTGTCTGTTAATCAAAGTTCGTTATATTTACTAGACCGATCATCGCGAGCTTTCAATGGAGTTTGCCGAAAATAATCTTACTTTATGTACATGGCCAATGACATCGCAGCGCGAAAATATATTTTCATCATGAATGACGCGCGAAAATATTCACACCGCGAACAGTTTGGAGTCTGACTAAGCGAAAATTTCAACGCGCGAAAATATCCACTTTTACAGTATTCATCACAACAACCCGCAGTTCTTACTGAGAAATGTTAATTGTTTAGGAAGACACTAACCGCATGAATCTTGTAAATAAAACTAAAACATATACAGATTGTAGCAGGAACCTTGTAAATAAAAATTGATAAGCAAATATCCGACACAACTTATTCTGTCAGCGGTAAGTTTATTGAATTAGACGTGATCGTCGATTTCTCCTAATGAAAGTAACACATTTAGATATTGTATCTTAAAATCATATTATCTTTTAACGACAATCTCATAAAATTGTTTCATTTTCACTGAAAGAGATGAAATCATTCCGTTCGTGCGTAATAGATGCATAATTTCAATGAATAAAATGCTCATCTGTACTTCAAACCATTGTATTCGAAACATTATTTCAATAAATATGTAAGAATATAAGTTTAGATAGTATTACGTTTCTGAAAACAATGCACTTTCATATGATTAACCTCAAATTGCAAATCATGTTAGTTGTTTTTACAATTTAGCACACGTACACAGGGTATACATAAATATTCCATACCTATTCTAAGAAATATATCATATATCGGTAACATGCCACGTTAAGCACAAAACGGAATAAACAAATACATGTAGGCTACAGAATTTTGGGGGCTGCGGTGGCCTAGTGGTTAAAGTGTCCGTATGTCGGTGGTTTTTTCTCCGAGTACTCCGGCTTTCATCATTCCCAAAAACCTGGCACGTTCTTAAATGACCTTGGCTGTTAATAGGACGTTAAACAAAATAAACCACACCAAAAAGGTTACAGAATATCAGAAGCTACAAACCCTTGCAAGATCCTGTTCGGAACAGTAGCCTTTCGAAATAAAACTCTTCTCGTAAGGTGGAATGATCTGAGCAGGATCGACAAAGAAACCCGTGATGAGCATGCCAGCGTCGTATTTCCGGACCTCGGGAGTGTAACTAATCCTGATACCGGACGAGTCCACGATTCCTTACAACACAGATTCACAATATCGTCCAAAAATGTTTATACTTAATTGTAAAATTTTTCAATGTCGCTACCGGACTGCAAAGGTACACACAATTATGTAACTGTCCGTTTTGAGAATTTCTAAATTACACCGTTTCACGAAAGCTTTTCGAAAGAAGGGTTTTATAAACGTGAGGATTACAGTCATTGCACCGGTTTATTGTAACCATGCTAAATTTGAAATTTCTCTAAATGTAGGTCACGAAAAAGGATCTTAAAAGCTGACTGAGTTAGACACGCCTTACCCGAGATGTTGGCCTGGTTATTATAATGTGTTTCCAAAATAAAGAATCTTGGATCTTTGTCTGTTCCAAGTGACATGCCAACGTCAGGAGGATAATAAAAAGCCTACAAGCCAAATATGAAACAAAAGTGAAACTTTCCACTTAATATGTTTTAGAATTGAAATCAACGACACTAAACTAGCGGATTGGTTTCATATTTCTCAAGAAAGAATGTTATATTTGAAGAACTAGGCATCTTTTGTATAACTTGTATTTCTGTAATGAAGGCACTTCTGATGAAATCCCTACCATCTATGTTCCCTCTACCGAGTGTCACTATTTGAAAATTTCAATGTATCTAGCAGTTTCAGCATTACATATTCCCTGCTGAATTTGAAAAAAGTTAACAAGAAGAAAGTGAATTTTTACCCCTCCTCCGATCTCCCAGGCAGCAAATACTGCTCTACAGTTGACGAACTCAGCAGGCGCATTGTCGTAACACATGTACGTGTGATTAGCCAAGGAAAGGGATATATTGGCGCAGTGGTACAGTAACATGTGATGGACATAGGGTCTGTGACCTTCCTGGATGTTAGCCTCGACCTTCACAGGTACAGAGAAAAGTTAACTCGAACAAATACAAAGAAACTATACAACATATAAAATATCAACAGAAAAAAACAACAACTACAAAATCAGAGTAAAATGGAAATTACTCTAATATAATCTGCAAGAGAAATGAAGTTATATAATTTCGATTTAAACATGTCCACCATTCGTTTGGAAAATAAATAAATTTTCTGCATAAATAGTGCAACGGTATTGATAGCATTTGCACTTTTAAGTATGGACACTAATCAATCACACCCATATTACATATAAACACAGATTTGGCGATACTTTAATTGAATTACAAATGTTGATATCTCAATAATGTGTTAGTGATACACCTAAGTGGTATTATTTATTTGTTTATTTATTTATTCATTTTGACAAAATTATATCATACCTTTACGACATGATGCTTCTTCCCTAGATCAGGAAAGTCGAAGGTTGTACATCTGTATGTGGTGGGCACAGGAGGAATAAGGTACTGCAAACAAACATGTATCAGCTAAGCATTGTCTTCTCCTTGTAGCCCAAATACGTAAATATGATTTTATATATTACCTCATAAAACAACAACTCACTCTTCTGAGTTCTTATTTGGAACCACGTGATGTGTCTCCATTCAAGCTGAAAAATCTCTGGGTTTTCCCTTACACAAGGACCTGAGAAGTTCTTGCAGTTTGGGCAAGTTTTGGCATCGACGCTCTGTTACAATGAAAATGTATTACCACGCTATTACGTATACGCAATAACGCGAGATTACGAATTTCCAGTTCCGGTGTAGGATTTGCCATACAAAATAATTTTCTTTTTTTTTCTATTATTATTATCATTATTAAGATTTGTTTACATTTTGTGACACACCAATTTCACCAATACATGATGTTGCCGAAGATACTCTTGTTAATTCAATGTCTGTAGCATGCATTTTTTAAATTGCTCTCGGTGAAAGTTTATACGTTTATACTAGCTTCAAATAACGACTTCCCGTTAATATCAATTTATCTGTATATCTGCAGCTTACATGTTGATTGAGGAAGTCGTGTGTTATGACGTTATCTGGCATGCCAGACGCTTCCTGTGATAGAGTTGTAGAAAGAAGCATGAGACTCTTCGTGCCGCGACGAGATGTTCCGTGCCAAGGAAGTGACGTCATTGATGCGGGGTCATCCGGATGGTAAGAAAATATTAGTTTGGCGGTGTCGTCCTGTAACAAACTAGACCTATATATATTTGTCAAGTAGTAATAACGACAGTACAGACAAGTAAATTGTCGAATTTTCGAGGCAATCTGCCCCTTTATCAAGACACATGTAAATTACATACGATCACATATAGACATAGAACATGGAACAGTTACACAAATATAGTTGGTATAAACAACAAAAAATATCGTAATGTTGTAAAAACGATCCCCCTCGGCCGATACTTAATTCGTCGAGGACCTATTATGATTAATTAGGAAACATCTTAGGTGGTGTACAGATGGTAAAAGTAAATGAATGAATGAATAAATGAATAAAATAATATAACTAAAAGGCTTAACAAAATAACATCGCGGGTTGATTCAATGTGATGGCAGCGATATATATATAAATAAAGAAATTATGATTAAACAGGCACTTGTTGGTAGAAGACTGCCATAGCCCTCTAAGTTTATCTAACCCTTAGTCCTCAAGTAAATGTAAGATAATAAAATAGGAGATGTATTGAGGGAAAACCTTAATTTTAATTGTAAATTGTGTATTTCATTTTTAAAAGTAATAGGAGTGACTGAATGAAAATAATCCGCCAAAAACAAACGTCCTTTTTTACATGCGCATGGACCTTGGAATGATAGTGTTTTTCTCGGGCGGTACGCACAAGGCTTGCAAAAGACCAGTGAGCAACATTTCATGTAATAGTTCTACCAAGAACACAAAGGTATATCTTTGAAAGGTAGTTATAAGATTTACCAATGCAATTTGTGCGAAAGGATCAAACCATATTCAGACTAAAGTGCATTGCGTCAGTCGGTCCTGTGTCTGAGGAAATATATTGATAATTGTTTACATACCGTTATTTTGATATCATCAGAATCGCAAGTGTCGATCTTCCTGGTAAACTTCAGTATAGTATTCTCGTCCGTCTCAGCGCCATACTCTAGCAACCAGTCCTGGGATGTGTCCACAATAGGCGCAACGTACCCTATAGTGTGACAGTCCTGTCGGCGAGATTTCGACGTTTATATTTGGACCAATAGACAAATAACATCACCAAAACGTCTTGATGATGTAATGCTTATGACCGTATAAAACGTTGGGACATTTCCGAGTTGTTAAAAGATACATCACGATTATTGTCCTGATTATGAAAGAATTTGTAAATAGATGCTAAAGTGTAGTTACCATAATTATCTTATTGAGAAATGTTCTACTTCCTCACATCATTTGATGTGTTAGATGCGTTGTTCAGGTAGCAATATGAGTGATGGCTTCGTTTTTATTACCTTATTGTGAGAGCTTGACATTTAAGAGCTCAATTTGAATAAAAGGATAACCTAGGTCATGCTCCATCTTTCGTAAACACTAAAGTGTCAGAAAACACAGCCAGTACAAATTCCGTGTTGTCGAAAAAATATACAACATATGTTTGCATAATAAATGAAAGGGATGTACATAACTTGTGATCAGAAAATATAAACAAAATATTCAGTTAAGACAAGGCTGATCTTGGTTATTCTATATATACGTACATAATTCTATTTACCCGACATTGTCACTACAAAACCTTACCAAACAAAACTTCATACTACCGGATTAAAAACAACTCGACTGATCAAGGTAACGCGAAACAATTTATGTAGTTATGTCAGAATATATTATCTAAAATGTTAAAATTGAATTAGTGATATTGTTGTTTTTTGTTTAATGAGCTATGATTTGTCGGGAACGGTTTTGTGTACTCATTTGACATTGGAATGTGATAATACTGTCACATGGTCAATATAAGACAAACTTATAATATTAAAGCATTAAATTTCCTTCTTTGGAATGTTATTAGCCTATAAATAGCACAGCCCTGCAGACAAATTAATGATAACTCATAACGCGCGTTATTCAATTTGTCAATATATCAACGTCTAAGTAAATAATGGTTATAAACAAACACACACGTACCTTTAGGAACGCTTTCCCGTCCGCAACCCATCCAAAAACTACATCTGCTGGAAACATTCCACCGGTCCGGGATATTCCAAACCCGACATATCCATGAGTTTTGACGTGGGTCTCAAAAGTAATGTGAGTGTCATTTGTGCGCCAGAACAGAATGTAATCACCATCCTGGTCCAGCTGCTTCCTGTGTTCGTATGTCTGGGTGGGACCATCCGTAACCTTATTCCGAGGAGAGGTCAATTCATTTTCCGGCGAAGGCGTCACGACATTTTTGGGAGTTACTAAGCTATTCTGAACTCTAAAACGATGCAAAATATTGTTCCAGTAAGGAACTGGTACATCAATAGAGTGTGAAAAATTAACCAACGATAAATTCAATATTATAAGCGCAACGCTTTGACACGCCATCTTTTTAATCAGTGGGATGTGTCCACATACAATCTAGTTGTATTCTGTACTACTCTGTAGTTTTCTGGACATCAATGACCTGGTCAGTGTGACAGACATAATTAAGTTTCTAAGCATTACATATATGTAGCCATCATGCTTCTAATGTTGTGACCGCTAATGGTATGGGCTGACCTCTAAATATATGGCCTTCAAAATGTTATCATTGTCAACAATTTTGCGATGAAATGAAGGTCGACGTTTTAATTGCTTCCATAAACACTAAGAAATAGGCCAGATTTGTTGGTTTTATAGAATAATGCTAAAATACGAGATGTTCCGTATCTTTTTACGGTGTTATGTACGTGATAACAATTTGATTACGTTATGCCAATAGATGTTAGCAATATACAACGTCTACAAGTTAAACCTGTTATGAAAACAGATATACATGTATTTATAAATCATTACACCTCTCCGGAAGTGACTTCGTCAAACCAAGTCCGTCTTATCCTCAGGTATTGATTTTGTAGTGCAATAAAATTGGTTGAAATTAGCCACATCGGTAATACATGTATAACGACACTTTTCCCTGAGCAATAAATAACTGGTATAGAAACAAGTCCATTGTGTTATATCATTAAAAGGCTGCACCTGACGAAATGACCCTCCAAATATAGCAAGCATTGTATCAAGGGCAGAGTCCGTAAAGAAATAGTTAATTGACGGACGATACTGGAAAGTCACACCTGCACACAGTACCACTCGGTAACAATATAATGCTTGGTAGAACAACGGACAAAGTCAGCAAGTAACTCTTATTAGTAAGGGAAGATCCAATAGAAAACCATATCCTTACCATCAACCAAAGCATGATTAGCCAGTGTTTTACTTTAGAAAATCAATACTTTGTAAGTACACGAAGCATAACCTTGACCAAACGGGAATGGGAACATGTAATGGGGAACTCCTATCTGGTCGTGTACGTTTAGCAAATATTCCTAATAAAACATGGTTCAATCGGGGCACGCAAATAGCAATTATACATGGATACCCCTCCGGAAGTACAATGAGAATAATATGTTTTGTAAGCATATTCGTATTCTATGAATCAGGTACAAACTGCCATTCTAATTACCTTATTAACTAACCGTAGACTATGTGCTGTAAACGTGTGTAACTTATATCTATATTTACATATTCGTTATGTTATTCAGTTAATTCGGTGGAATATATTTTGCGATAATATATTTGTGACGTCATAGTATGGACAATGACGTGATGTTATCTGTTATAAACGGCACAAGAAAATAGCTGTCTCAGTTTTGTTTATTAAGCCCTCCACATTTTGACTATAAAATCTGTCAAAATGTTAGATTTCTGTTATGTGATAAAAAGTATCCTAAAGTTTTAGCTTTTGCTCAAAACATAAAACTTCCAATACTCGTTTTAAAAGATTTGATAGGAAATGAAAACTAATTCAAGATTTTATATAATTGTTCAGACGCCAATGGTGGACATCAACTTCATTCATGTCAAGGGACGTTATAGATTAAAGCAACAAATCCTCAAGAACTCCCTGCAGTATACACATGCCTTGTGTCAATTGAGTTGAAATCATCAGAACAGAGTTCGCATTATAGATAATTTCATACAACAGAGAGTTAAAAGGAAAATGACTGGGCACTCATTTTGATCTTTACAGCCGTTTTAAGCTGATGACTCAAGTGAGCTGCGCCACATCGGCGTTCTTAAAAAAGAACGTTTCAATGGCGCAGTGATGGTCGGCCCGATACCCTGACATGATCATTGTGGAAGTCGTCTATAAGATGATATGAATACCTGGATCGCAATGTATTTACATACATGGATACGAATTGTACATATATTATATATATATTTCTCTCGGTACAACTACGACAGGAAATTCAAATCTATATCTTCGGATCACCAACACAAAGTGTATATGGTACATTGTGCTATTAGATAGATATATAACTTAGCAACACAAATGACGAATGAAGACAACTTTTTGACTCGTGCCCTGACCGGGCCTCGAACTCACGATCTACGGCACCCAATCGCCTAGCCAGAAATATCCGCAGCATATACCGCTGCGCCACATCGGCGTTCTTAAAAAAGAACGTTTCAATGGCGCAGTGATGGTCGGCCCGATACCCTGACATGATCATTGTGGAAGTCGTCTATAAGATGATATGAATATCTGGATCGCAATGTATTTACATACAAAATGTATGATTACACTATTGCAAAACCTGTCGCAAGCATTAAAACACCGAAAAATATCAAAAATACCGAAAAAAATCACGTTTTTTTTCGCGATTTTTCGCGGTTTAGAGGGTTTTGCGTATGTTTACACTATTGTAAAACCTGCCGAAAGCATTAGAACACCGAAAAATATCAAAAATACTGTTACGAGCCTCAAAATCGAATATTTATGGAGTAGTGAAAGCTGTATGGCGATATCTTATCACCAGTCAGAATAACGGAGGGATAGCTCCGACCTGATGAAATGCATATAAAACTCAACTGTCCTCAATGCGATATGCGTAATCGAGATGCAGAGAAACATATAGAGATTGATCATTAACATTGTTTATATTCATTGAGAGAGTGTAGTTCGTTATAAATGGTTGTTTGTTTGATTATAAATCGCCAACTGACCAACGGTTTGAATATGGCCGCGAAAACACGAGTCAAAGTTGTGACTCGAGTAATGGCAAAAATAACACAAAGTATTGATGTTTATAGCCGGAAACATATGTAATTACGTCAGGTTGGGTTTAAAGGAGTTACCTGAGTGTTGTTGTTACGATGGTGGATCAGGAACTGTCATATTTTAGCTTAAGTTGCATCTCTATCGCAGCGGACGTTTCTCCGTGTATTTCGCCTTTTGTTGATGCTGGAATTCGCGGCATCCGCACGCGCTATGTAACAAGCAATTTGATTGGATAACGACTGTCCGGTTGGCAACGACGCAGGGTATAAAAGAACGTCCGAAGCAGACGGACAACACATCTCTTCTGACCACAGACCTGCCCCGACTATCGGAACAAGATGGTAAGCGATCAGAGTTGTCAAAACCAAATGACCTATTAGTGGTTCATAGTTCCAATATTGGAACGTTAACGATCCAAGGGAAACAACTCTTACGATAAAGTTGTCATAATCTTGGGATATGAATGTTCAGTAGATGTATAATCTAGTGGGAACGGAGAAACATCTTCGAATGTGGAAAATGGAGAACCGTCTCCGTATATGGAAAACGGAGAACCGTCTCCGTATATGGAAAATGGAGAACCGTCTCCGTATATGGAAAACGGAGACCCGTCTCCGTATATGGACAAGCCAATTAAATTAGTAGTTTAGTATTTACTAGAAATGTAGTTTTGAATATTTATTTCCTGACAAGATATATTATTCAGAAATTTGTACATAAAATAACTAGAATTAATTCTAGATTAGTTTTCAATGTTCTGCTAGCTGTTTATTAACCTCAGTGGATGTTTAATAAATCCAGTCTCTGTATCCAGCATCTGATGAAGTATAGTCTATTCTTATTGTGTGATTTAAAATATCAATAAATTCAAATTAACTTTATATCCTGACTCAAGTTCCTTATGGAAAAGTGCTAGGCTGGAACCGAATCCCAATATTTGGAGATTGCTGAAATATGCAACCCAAAGAATAACTTTCATAAGCCACATCTTGTTTGTTACGGCTGGCTTGGTAAACGAAAAGGAAAGTTACAATACCGAAAAAATCATGTTTTTTTACGAAAATTTTCATTTTTTTTTTGAAAATTTTGTTTTTTCGCGGTTTTGAGGGTTTTGCGTATGTTTACACTATTGCAAAACCTGCCGGAAGCATTAAAACACCGAAAAATATCAAAAATACCGAAAAAAATCATGTTTTTTACGAAAATTTAAAAAAAGTTTGAAAATTTTCTGGTTTTCGAAATTTTTCGCGGTTTAGAGGGTTTTGCGTATGTTTACACTATTGCAAAACCTTCCGGAAGCATCAAAACACCGAAAAATATTTCAAAAATACCGAAAAGATTACGGATTTTTCGAAAATTTTCAATTTTTTTTGAAAATTTTAATTTTTTCGCGATCTTTCGCGGTTTAGAGGATTTTGCGTATGTTTACACTATTGCAAAACATGCCGAAAGCATTAAAACACCGAATAAAAAGCAAAAATACCGAAAAAATCAAAAAAAAAATCATTTTTTCGCGATCTTTTGCGGTTTAGAGGGTTTTGCGTATGTTTACACTATTGCAAAACATGCCAGAAGTATTAAAACACCGACAAAAAATCAAAAATACCGAAAAAAATCACATTTTGTGCGAAAATTTTCATTTTTTTTTTTTTAATATTATCATTTTTTCGTGGTTTAGAGGGTTTTGCGTATGTTTACACTATTCAAAACCTGCCAGAAGCATTAAAACAGCGAAAAATATCAAAAATACCGAAAAAATCCGGTTTTTCTTTCGAAAATTTTTCTTTTTTTTCGAAAATGTTCATTTTTTCGCGATCTTTCGCGGTTTAGAGGGTTTTGCGTATGTTTACACTATTGCAAAACCTGCCAGAAGTATTAAAACACCGAAAAATAGCAAAAATACCGAAAAAAATACGTTTTTGTTTTGAAAATTTTCATTTTTTTTTTCGAAAATGTTCATTTCGCATCTTTCGCGGTTTAGAGGGTTTTTCGTATGTTTACTCTATTTGATTTAAACATATTTTATTGCCTTTAAACAATTGGATCGGGCACAAGTTTTTCAACTTATACAAAGCCCTTTCCTTACAATAAAACTGTATATATTTACAAAATTCAAGATGGCTTATTTACGATACTTAAATACATTATCTCACACTATCATACAGTCACACGTGGAGAAACATCATGAGAGAGAGAGAGAGGGAGAGAGAGGAAGAGAAAGAGAGGGGGAGGGGAGAAGGGGAGCATCTTATTTATTATTCAATATTATATACATATATAATGTGAGTAATCCTTTCCGACACCGACGAATCAAAGAGAGAAGGGAGAGAGAGAGAGAGAGAGAGAGAGAGAGAGAGAGAGAGAGAGAGAGAGAGAGAGAGAGAGAGAGAGAGAGAGAGAGAGAGAGAGAGAGAGAGAGAAATGTTTGAATTAAATTATAACCAAGATTGGTAAAGAGTATGAAAGGAATGCAGAGAAGGAAGAAAAGAATAGGATGGATACAGGTACTTTAAATTATTTTATTTGAAAAATTGACAAAAATTGAACATGACGACCTTGTCAGGGACTGGTGATCTGAAAATTATTATGATAGTGATAAACAAGAACAATCTTATTTTTACCAAGGGCATATAAATAATGGATTATCCATTATCTCTGATTTTACATACATTTAGGTGTACCGACACTTTAACACTAGCCCTCCACCACTGGGTTGCGAGTTCGAAACCTACGTGGGGCAGTTGCCAGGTACTGACCGTAGGTCGGTGGTTTTTCTCCGGGTACTCCGGCTTTCCTCCACCTCCAAAACCTGGCACGTCCTTAAATGACCCTGGCTGTTAATAGGACATTAAACAAAAACAAACCAAACCAAAGTACCATACAGGTGTTTGCAAGAGTGACTTCCCTTTAATTACTTTCATATTATTGGAGCTATCTAATCTATACCAAGCTCTAAGAACATCTCTCCAGAAGATATTATTACAGTTTTCTTCACATAATTTAATATAATTACCACCAATATTTAGCAGTCTATCCAAGTTAACTAATTTCACCAAAAAGACTTTCCATCGGCTTGGAGACTGATACTATCTCTTAATCCAACTTACTTTTAGAGCATCAACAAAATTATTAATATCGATCATTTTTAAACCACCATGAGCATAATCTTGTACAATAACATCTCTTTTAACTTTATCAACCTTACTGTGCCATAAAAATTCATATAAAATAGAGTTGATTACCTTGAGTGTTTTTTCATCTGGATTTGGAAGGGAAATAAATAAGTGATTAAACTGTGAAATTATTTATGATTTAATCAAATGAACTTTCCTAATTGGAGTTAGATTTCTCCTACTCCAAGTTTTAATCAGACTTTTTAATTTTACTATTTTCTTGTCAAAATTCATCTTAATCATTTCATGTAAATTGACACTAAAATCAATTCCTAATAAACAAAATTTGTCTTTCCCCCATTTTAGATTAAGCTCTGGTAAAAATGTGTCTTGACTATGCTTTTTACTCCCAATCCAAACAACTTCTGTTTTATCAATATTGATCTTTAGACCAGAAATATTTGCAAATGTGTGTAGTTCGTTTATCGACTCTCGCAAGGATTGTTCAGTGCCATCTAGTTCCAGGTAAGTATCATCTGCATACTGAGATAAAAGAACATGTATGTTATCTACTTCAATACCCTTTATTTTTGTGTTATTTCTAAATCGAATAGCAAGAGTTTCTGCACATAAAATAAAAATGTATGGCGCTATTGGGTCACCTTGTCTACATCCCCTTTTTATATCAAAAAATGAAGAAAGATTCCCCCCTTGATTTACAGATGTCCCTATGTTACTTTGAAACAGTTTTACCCAGTTAGTTATATAATTCCCAAAGCCAAAAAACCCTAATACCTTTTCAATAAATTTCCAGGATACCGAGTCAAACGCTCTTTCAAAATCTACCATTCGAACCATACCAGGAATATTAGTATCTTCTGTAAACTGCATAACATCATATAAAAGTCTTCTTTTTTTTTCTTTTTTTTTTTAAATTTTCATTTTTTTTCACGATTTCTCGGGGTTTGGAGGGTTCTGCATATGTTTGCACTATTGCAAAACCCGCCAGAAGCATTTGAAACACCGCAAAATATCAAAAATACCGAAAAAATCACGTTTTTCACGAAAATTTTCATTTAGGGATTAACCCTAACCCTATCCCTAACCTTAACCCTAAAATGACGTTTTTTTTCGATTTTTTTTATTTTTTTCACGATTTCTTGAGGTTTGGAGGGTACTGCATATGTTTGCACTATTGGAAATCCCGCCAGAAGCATGAAAACACCGCAAAATATCAAAAATACCGAAAAAATCAAGTTTTTCACGAAAATTTTCATTTTTCACGATTTCTCGGGGTTTGGAGGGTTTTGCATATGTTTGCACTATTAGAAAACCGACTGGAAGCATGAAAACACCGTAAAATATCAAAAATACCGAAAAAATCACGTTTTTCACGAAAATTTTCCTTTTTTCCAAAATTTTCATTTTTTTTCACGATTTCTCGGGGTTTGAAGGGTTCTGCATATGTTTGTACTATTGCAAAACCCGCCAGAAGCATTTGAAACACCGCAAAATATCAAAAATACCGAAAAAAACACGTTTTTCATGAACATTTTCATTTAGGGATTAACCCTAACCCTAACCCTAACCCTACCCTAACCCCTAACCCTAACCCTAACCCTAAACCCTAACCCTAACCCTTACAGGTTACAAATGGAGGGTCCCTTGGTCGAGAGTATATTAAGGGCTAGGATACCCTAGGTTCTTCAGTCTACACCTGCCACCTGAAGAAGACATATCGTCGAAACTAGTAGTGGCATTGACGGCTTCGGATTCATCCTCATATCCTTTGAAGTGTACTTTGGTATATTATTGTGTATTTCTAATCATTTAATTTCTTTTACAGGTTTTGTATTATTGTACTGTAATATGTTCAGTAGAAGTTTATATAATTATAGAACCTGTAAATAATCATATCTACATGTACACGTGTTAGCTAATTTGCCAATAATTAGACGGACCTCGGTTCTCTAAACAACTTGGATGTTATCTATACCATGTTCATGTAATACTGGTAGTATCCAATTATCTTTGTGTAGTTATAATTAATGTTGTGTTTACATGTAGACTACAGAAGAAGAAACCCGATTTTATTATACTGATGCCGTGACCTCGGAGCGAAGCTAACACAAAGCGGACACAACGTGAAGATGAAGAATCCACTTTATACAACTATATGTCCACGCAACCACTATACGATCATCGGTGACAGTAAAATTCCATGGTAACAAGATGCAGGTACGTTGATTTTACTTCTGACTACCTTCGTAAACATTTGCCATTTATAGCTATATACTTTTTAAACTCACTTTAGGCTTTTGATACCTAAGTAGGTTTGTTTCTGAATTAAACTAAAACATTTTTCTTACCGTAATCAATGATTTTTTTTAATGAATTATATTAATTGCGCTGTTTTCATATCATTACCAGAAAATTCCTATATACTTCAATATTAATAGTTTTTACATTTTACATATATTTACACATTTAACCTATGGTGAGTTTCGCCCACGTGATTTAACACGGGGATTATATAGTAAATGAAACATCATCATATTGTCGGAGTTCAGAGATAGTGATGCGGTTTTACGCACACATAATATATACATGGTATGACAAATCTACTGTTCTCCTTTGACAACATACTACACATACACGTGCATTATCAGATCAGAAACACTCGGTTTCAATGTATTCCAACCAGAACATCATTTATAAATGTATTACTACGGATTTTGGAATACCTCTTGACTTTATGCCGAACAATATGTTTCGAAAGTATCTGAATGTCCACATATTACACAAATACATAACTAGGATTTTTTTTTCTGGTAAATTTCATTTCATCTATTTTATCTTATTGTCAGCCTAATCAGAGTGTGACATATGGCTTGATTTTGTGTACAGTAGACGGCACAACAAGCACTTTTTTTTTTATTCATATCTTCATTTTTGAAACAGTTTGCAAATTATGTATTTCATGAAAGTTATTTAATGAATCAATTTTAAAGTAATTTCATACAATTTTAGCGTTACTTGTTGCTGTTTTATTTTTTTTCTTGTCTTTCAATTCATTACATTCATCCTTTTAGCCTCAGCCTAATTGGAGAGCGAGGTATATTAAGCTTGTATAAGTAGGCGGTATTACGCCCTCAAGCTATGTTTTTTTTTCTCACTATCAGCAAATAGCGACATGTAGTGCTACAATGTATACAGTATAGTTAATTTGGAAATTACAATGTATAGTTTCCCTATATTTTAAAAACACCATAAAGAATATTTAATTCTATTACCTATCTATCTCACAATTGAGTAAGTATTTGTTTTTTAAATAATGTTTTACGCAACATTTTATATGCGTAATTGCAATTCAAGGCATTATTACGATATTACTATTTTAATGTACGGCAAATGTTTACGTAAGATTAGAAGGAAGATTAAATCTGCAAAACTTGTTAATTGTGACACCAGATCAACATGTAACCTGTTCACTATCAGCAATACCTCCAATATCAACCTGGCCATTTGAAGACTTTCCTGAATAGATACCAACATCAATCAAAGTCGAATTGTGACCAGCTCTAAGAATATTCCTACGACCACCCATGATGTCCAACTGGCTATGGCACAGCCGCTGATTCCACCATCGTACCAGGCACAACTATACCCACGTCTCCACAGCATCATGCCTCCTCCGGAGATCGCTGAAGAGTCCGTTTGAACAGATTACTTTAAAATATACCAACATATCAACGAGTTCCTTGTTTGTCAACACCAATTATTAATGTCTACAACCTTTAGCAGAGATTCCTCACGTGGTATTAACACGGAGTTGTTTAAGTAATTATGATTCTACTGCTAACTGTGAAGAGACATTGTTGTAACTTACGTCTACATTATTCCTATGAAGAGTTTTCCTCACATGGTTGTACATGGAGTGAACATTTTGTTTTATGAAATATAAGTGACATTATATGAAGAGTTCACCTCACGTGGTTATAACACGGAGTAATAAATAAATTGTTTAATGAACTCTCATAATATTTCGTCATGTTGTTGGACTGATTCATATCCGATGCAGTTTTTATGCCGGAATATTACAATGTATCTACGAAATTTTGGACCAGCCCCTCATAACAACTGACACAGTCAACGGAACATTTCAACCACATATTATGATTATTGAAGGAACATTTTCCTGTTTTATCTACAAATATGTTACAAGGAACTCAGTTCTACTTTACCAGTCTTAGCCTTATTGTGTGCAAGACGTTTTTATCCTGGATTAAACAGACGGTTGTACGTCACTCCTAGGAACTTTTATTTACTTTATATATTGTTCAACAGTTTTCTCGACGGATTATTGCGCGCCTGAACGTGGACCCAATACAACAGCTGTGCCAGACGAAGAACAATTTCAATAATAAAATTTAATTACCAGTGACATTCAGTGATGAACTTGTGAAACCCATGTACTTAATCCTTTTGATTTAACCTGTTAAAAATAAGTGTTAATTTCGACTATTTCGCTTACGCTTGATGTCAAATTATATCTAATTTGAAATCTTTTAAATTGCATAGAAACGAAATGTACTGTAATATGTTCAGTAGAAGTTTATATAATTATAGAACCTGTAAATAATCATATCTACATGTACACGTGTTAGCTAATTTGCCAATAATTAGACGGACCTCGGTTCTCTAAACAACTTGGATGTTATCTATACCATGTTCATGTAATACTGGTAGTATCCAATTATCTTTGTGTAGTTATAATTAATGTTGTGTTTACATGTAGACTTCAGGTCACGAACCCCATAACCATATTAAGTTAGGGGAAATCTATCTGTCCGGCCAATGCACATCATGAACATATAAAAGAGTAGCCTTCCATTGAACTATTGTCGACTACCTGGGAGTCAGAGTAACAACATCTATGTTCTGTCCCGGGCTTTCGCCCGGGACGGGACGGGACAGGACAGGACTGACCAGTACGAATGTATGAATGTATGTACAGATGCATATATGTATATATATTCGTATATATTCATTTAATAAAGTATCCACTACAGAAGAAGAAACCCGATTTTATTATATTATCATTTGTTGTTTGACATGTACTAATCATTAATTTCCTTTTCAGCTTTTTTTGTGTTTTTTTAGTGCTTTTTTAAATTTTTAGTGCTTTTTAGGGGTAAAACATATTTTTCAGTTCCATTTTTTATGTGAATATCATTTTTGTCCTGATTTTCGGTCATTTTTCTCTCAAAAAACAATTTTTTGACCCCCAATTTTTTGCTCTCCAATTATCACTATCTTATCTAATTTCCCACAGTAGTCTGAACCTCCAATTTTTATCAAGATGGCGTACGGAAGTAAGCGATGGCAAAAGCCAAAGAACAGAAATTCTAATCCGAACGCCAAATACATTCGGCTTTTTTTCCAACTGATTCAGGCCATTCACCACATTTCGGTAATAGAGGTTCAGGCTAAGGGTTGTCCCCCAACCAGAGGGTTTCAGAGACAGGTAGCAAATCTTTCCAAATTCCTTAAACCCGTTCAAGCTAACCGCTCCATTTTAGAGCGCCTCCAAAACGTCCACATGTCTTGGGCGAAATTCACAGCCCAAGCCTTACTGGAGCATTACCGTGCCAGAATTTCGGAACTTTTAGGTACAATTAGGGCCCACAACTTTAGTAGGAATATGGTCAATGCTTTTTCGGACTCTTCTTTGGATTGGGCAAGAAAAAACTTTAAAAATAAACTTCGAGAAGACACGGTCTCAACATTCAAAAACATGCTGCCGAGCCTTTGTGCTATACCTGTCAATGACTCTCGACCCACCCGCATCTCGGCCCCAGCTAACTCATCCCCCACTTCTCCCTCATCCTTTTCTTCTCCTCCTCCTCCCCCTCCTTCCCACTCTAACCCTAACCAGACTAACACCTTCCAAACTCCTAACCGCCGCCGCACCCGGGCTTCCTCTCGCCTAACTAACAACCCTAACATCACCACTGGTAACCGCTTTTCCTCCCTTTCACCTCCCCCCACCCCGAGTACGCCTAAGCGTAAACGGGACTCTTCTTCTCCTTCACCTGCTAACACGCCCCGCAAGTCTCGCAGGGCTCTCAACGTAAAACCTCTTCAAACCCCTAACAAAACCCGCACTCCTAACCCTCCTAGGTCACCTCCCAGCTATGCGGAGGCGGCCACTAAACCACCCTCCATTAACCGCCACCCTAACACCCCTAACAAATCGGAATGGCAACTCCCGCCAATTAACAAACCGATTCTGGTGATAGGAGCCTCTAACCTCTCCCGGGTAACGTCTCTCCCTGATCCTACCGTCCAAATTGAATCCTACCCAGGTGCGAAGATTAGTCACATTGTAAACATAGTAAAGAATTATGCGCACTCTGGTCTTCCAACCCATGTAATTGTAAACATTGGAATTAATGATAGGTCAGCCCGAAACATGATTGATGTGTTTCGGGACCTATCCGTCCTTCGTGACGTATTGAAAAAGTCGATTCCCTTAGCACGATACTATTTCACATTTCGGAAAAACTGGCCAAAAAAACCCCTAGGGAATCTGACAATCTTTCGGCATTTAATAGGCACCTTTTGGACATTCAAAACAAGGCCACGGTTACTTTGGACAGTAGGATCGCTGGGGGGCACCGATTCAACTCAGACGGCATTCATTGGACCGAGGCCACGGCCAATGAACTTGTCCGCTCTTGGGTATCTCAGGTAAAAAATGCCAAGGTTTTTTTTGCCTAGATCCTAAAGGGTTGAACCAGGATCGCCCCTCAGATAACCCAACTAACACCATAAACCTAAGCTCTAGGACTTTAAACCCAGATGAAATCCAGCTTCTCGATAGAGGTCTGAAATTTATACCGACGCCTAGAAATATTTCGAGCAATGATCTTATTGATTCGGCCAAAGACCTCGGCAGAAAACTCAAAATTACACATTTTTTCAATGGCAAATCCAAATCATCCGAAAGTAAGAAATTTATCGACAAAAGCCAATGGAATCCCCCAGAAAGTGCGATTCCTTCAAACATTCAAAATTCGGTAAAAGACATCTTTAAAGATCTTTCCAAAATTACAGTCAGTAAAGAACAGCCCAATTTGAATTTGGCAGAAATGAAAGCAATAGTCGATAGTTATTAAGAAAGCCGACAAAGGCTCAGCAACAGTAATTTTGGATAGGGCAGACTACATCTGGGAAGTAGAAAGACAACTCAATAACCCTAATCACTATAGACAACTGGACTCGCCGATCTATCCTAAAACTAGTGCAGAACTTAGCAACATCATTCATAGGCTAGGTAGAAGTAAGCACCTGACACCTAAACAAGTAACCTATCTTAACCCTAAAGAAAACCCTAAACCTAGACACGTGTATATACTACCGAAAATACACAAAGCACCAGTACAATGGTCAGATCCATATAAAATACCACCAGGGAGACCAATAATATCAGATGTTGAGAGTGAGTCATACAGAATAGCAGAATACATTGATCATTTTTTAGCCCCTTTGTCAATGAAACATCCAGCCTATCTGAAAGATACCAATGATTTCATTAACAAGATCAAGAACTTGACCATACCTAAGGACAGTCTACTCGTTAGTTTAGATGTTGATAGCATGTATACCAATATCGACAACCGTGATGGACTGAGAGCGGTAGGACAGATTTTTCAAAACAACCCGAACCCAGAAAGACCCGATTTAGAAATACTAGAAATGTTAAAATCAGGTTTAGAAAGAAATGATTTTGAATTCAACGGTAAATGGTATCTCCAAATATCCGGAACAGCAATGGGTAAGAAATTTGCTCCGAGCTATGCCAACATTTTTATGGCCGATTTTGAAAAGGAAGCGTTAGCAAAATGTTCAAAACAACCTTTAGTTTATGTTAGATTTCTGGACGATATCTTCATTATTTGGACACATTCAAGGAGTGATTTTGATGACTTTTTCGATACTCTCAACAACCATCATCCATGCATAAAACTTAAGGCAACCATTAGCAATGATTCGATTATTATAGATTTCTTAGATACGACTGTGTTTAAAGGCCCAAAATTCGATCAAACAGGAAAACTAGACATTAAAGTGTTCTTCAAACCAACAGATTCTCACCAACTTCTTCACAAAAAGTCGTTCCATCCGAAACATTCCTTTAAGGGCATCATTAAATCGCAGATAATTCGTTTCCATAGAATCTGTACTCGAGAGTCGGACTTTAACAATGCCGTAAACATCTTATTCAGAGCTCTCAGAAACCGAAACTATTCATATAGATTTCTACGTAAAATCAAAGGGGAAACTTTAAAAGAAATAGCCCCTAAAAATGGTTATATAGCGGAAGCCTGTAACAGTAAGCGTTGTGAAACATGCCCCTTTCTCCAAGTCACCGCCTGCTTCTATAGTTCAAAAACAACAGAAGTATTTAACATGAAACAAGACCTAAACTGTAAGTCTAAAAACGTAATTTATCTTATCACTTGTAGGAAATGTGATTCGCAATACGTAGGGCAAACGTCTTTGTCGTTAAGAGATAGATTCACAAGACACCGTTTTGATATAAGACACGAAAAAGATAAACCAGTTGCGAGACACTTTAACCAAAACGGACATAGTTTAGAGCACGTAAACATAACACCGATACAACAGGTACCATATTCTAGTTTTCTAAATGAGAGGGAAGGTTTTTGGATTGATAAACTCCAGACTTTAACCCCACACGGCATAAACGAACAATCTGTTCCAAACCAGAGCCTACCTTTTGTAATAACGTATAACACAACAGCCACAGTAGTAGGGAGAAAGGTAAGAGAACATTACAATAAACTACAGTCAGAATTTCCTGAAATCTATAAAAACAGACTAGTTACAGCGTACCGCAAAAACAAAAACCTACAAGATCTATTAGTTCGCAGCAGACTTAAGACTAACATGTAAACCCTTCGGCCAGTGCACAGGGATTAAACCCTAATCCCGAACCATAACCTTAAACCTAACCCTAACCCTGACCCTAACCCGAAAGCAAACTATTTTGAAGGCCGTGAGGGTCAAAAAGGTTGTTTGCCTAAAATTACAAATTTTTTTACTGAGCACGATTAACTTGGTATTTTTGGTTTAATCATTAAAAATAAGCTTTTTGAAACGTTTTCTGATGCTTCCTATCCTTCATTTAACTTATTTATTTATTTATTTGATATTATCTCCCTTTGATATTGTCTCCCTTACCCGTGTGCACAAAATACCAACCACATTTAACTAGCATAATTAGTGTTAAATGGAGACAATCCTACAACAACCATTATCTAAATTATCAATATGAATAAATGTTTGGTCATTTTGCCTCTTAAATAAGTGGGCGAATAGAATGTGTATTAAAAAGAACCGCAACGGCCATGGAACTTCAATAACCGAGTTCAATGGCCACTGTGGTTCTACATACTTAATAGTACCCAAGAGCTATATATACCCTACTGGATCTGATAGCATTATGAAAAAGGTGTATATAAATTTACATATCGTACACTATGGTTCTTTCTTTAGTATGTCTATCGATGAATTTGATTTGCTTGCAATTCTAAAATGAATATATTATCTCCCATTGTTATTGTCTCCCTTACCCGTGTGCACAAAATACCAACCACATTTAACTAACATAATTAGTGTTAAATGGAGACAATCCTACAACACCATTATCTATATTTTCAATATGAATAGATATTCATTTTAGAATTGCAAGCCAATCAAATTCATCGATAGGCATACTAAAAAAAGAACCATAGTGTACGATATGTAAATTTATATACACCTTTTTCATAATGCTATCAGATTTAGTAGGGTATTTATAGCTCTTGGGTACTATTACGTATGTAGAACGACAGTGGCCACATAACTCAGTTATTAAAGTTCTGTGACGCTGGCGTTCTTTTTAATCATATTCTATTCGCCCACTTATTTAAGAGGCAAAATGACCAAACATTGCAAGAACAACGACGTAAAACATTAGACGCGGGTGTCCTATAGCCAGTCTTGTGTTTTGTCACCAAGCCTATGTTTTAATACTTATTTATTACACAGAGCAAGATAGGCCTATTTAATCGTATTGTGTTTGATCTAGACAAGGCTTTGCTGATTTTCAGTTGATTTGTATTAAGCATTTCATGTGATGCTGGTGAATATTAAGATATCATTCAAGACATCTAAGCCATGCAACATCAAAGTTTAACTTTTTATGTAGGAATCTGGATAAAAAAGGCTTATCCAATGCTATTTTTTATCTTGGTTTAGCTTTTCTAATTGGTGTTTATACATTACACATCAAATGACGCGACTAAAACATCCTGTTATAATTTTGGTTAAACTTTTTCAATGTAATGTCAATATCAAAAAATAGGCTTAGAGTATTATTTGTTATTCTTTACTCGACATTTTTTTTATTTTTACACTGGCGCATTCTGATGTAATGTATCGGTCCGACCAATTCAAATGCACATTGTGAAGCATGTTTTTCTCCTGTAGTAATACTCTAGAAAAAGGCTTAGCTGATTTGAAGTTTATTTTCATTGTGCATTGTAATCGAGAATGCTGAATAGTTCATAATATATTAAATTAACAAATCCACAATATATTAAGGCTTATTCTTTTTACAAAAAAGGCTTATCCGATTTAATTTGTATCATGGTTTAGCCTATGTTTTAATAATTATATATATCACAGAGCAAGATAGGCCTCTTTAATCGTATTATGTTTGCTCTAGACAAGGCTTAGCTGATTTCAGTTGATTTGTATTAAGCATTTCATTTTATTGTCATTTTGCTTTGTAACCGATGATGCTGAATAATTCATAACAAAGCCCCAAAATATTAAGGCTTATTTCTTTTAACATAAAAGGCTTATCCGATTTAATTTGTATCATGGTTCAGCCTATGTTTTAATAATTATATATATCACAAAGCAAGATAGGCCTATTTAATCGTATTATGTTTGTTCTAGACAAGGCTTAGCCGATTTTCAGTTGTTATGTATTAAGCATTTCATTTGATACTGGTGAATATTAAGATATCCTTTCAAGGTAACTAAGCCATACAAATCAAATTTAAACTTTTTTATGTAGGAATGTGGATAACAAAGGCTTATCCAATGTTTTTTTTTTATCTTGGTTTAGCTTTTCTAATTGGTGTTTATACATTACACATCAAATGACGCGACTAAAACATCCTGTTATAATTTTGGTTAAACTTTTTCAATGTAATGTCAATATCAAAAAATAGGCTTAGAGTATTATTTGTTATTCTTTACTCGACATTTTTTTTATTTTGACACTGACGCATTCCGATGTAATTGATCGGTCCGACCAATTCAAATGCACATTGTGAAGCATGTTTTTCTCCTGTAGTAATACTCTAGAAAAGCTTAGCTGATTTGAAGTTTATTGAAGTTTAATAATTCATAACTTATTAAATAAACAAATCCACAAAATATTAAGGTTTATTCTTATTACATAAAAGGCTTATCCGATTTAATTTGTATCATGGTTTAGCCTATTTTTTAATAATTATATATATCACAGAGAAAGATAGGCCTATTTAATCGTATTGATGCTGGTGAATATTAAGATATCCGTTCAAGGTAACTAAGCCATACAACATCAAAGTTAAACTTTTTTATGTAGGAATGTGGATAACAAAGGCTTATCCAATGTTATTTTTTTTATCATGGTTTAGCTTTTCTAGTTGGTGTTTATACATTACAAATCAAATGACGCGACTAAAACATCCTGTTATAATTTTGGTTAATCTTTTTCAATGTAATGTCAATATCAAGAGATAGGCTTAGCGAATTTTTATTATTCTTTACTGGATTTTTTTTTTGTAAACTGGCGCATACCAATGAAATCTATCGGTCCGACTAATTCAACTGCACATTGTGTTGCATTTTTTTTTCTCTTGTAGTAATATTCTAAAAAAACTTAGCTGATTTGAAGTTAATTATCATTTCGCTTTTTAATCGAGAATGCTGAATAATTCATAACTTATTAAAGAAACGAATCCACAAAATATTAAGGTTTATTCTTATTACATAAAAGGATTATCCTATTTAATTTGTATAATGGTTTAGCCAATGTGTTAACAACTATATATTACACAGAGCAAGATAGGCCTATTTAATCGAATTGTGTTTACTCTAGACAAGTTTATTTTAGCTGATTTGTATTAAGTATGATATTTAATGCTGGTGAATATTAAGTTATCCTTTCAAGGTTAAGGTCACTAAGCCATGAAATATCAAAGTAAAACCTTTTCATGTAGAAATTTGCACAAGAAAGGCGTATCCAATGTTATACAAGAACTAGGCTTAGATGTTTTTTGTTATTCTTTATTGGACATCTCGTTCGGCCTAACAAATTCATTGTTTTGAATTTTGTTCTTGTATTAATACTCTAGAAAAGTCTTAGCTGATTTGAATTTTATTTTCATTAATAAATTTAATCAATAATGGCAAACAATTGACTTCTGATTAATTCAACTAAGCCACAACAAAATATAGTTTAAACCTGTATATGTAGGAATTTGGACAACAAGGGCTTATCCAATGTTATTTGTAATGTTAGTTAAGCCTTTTTGTTGATGTTTATACAGTACATATCGCACGACACGCCTAACTAAGATTGTTATAATTTTGGTTAAGCCTCTTTAATGTAATGTCAATATAAAGTACTAGGCTTAGCGTATTTTTTGCTATTTACCCTAACCCTAACCCTAACCCCAACCCTAACCCTAACCCTATCCCTGAACATAATGCAAATATATATATCTTGTCTAGGATGAGGTATTAGAAAAAAATTAGGTGTAGACCTTTTTGGATTTTTTTATATTAAGAAGAAAATTTCTTACATGAAATGCCATAAAATGTTTAATAATCAATATATAGACCTGTAATATGTCTTGTTTCCTTTGTTATTAGTTACTTAACATAAATATATACAGATATCCTGTCTCGGATGAGGCATAAGAAAAACCTCACAAAAACTTAGATAACCTCAGAAAACCTCAGATAACCTCAGATAACCTCAGATTACCAAAACCTCACAAAATCTTAGATAACCTCAGATTACCAAAACATCACAAAACCTTACATAACCTCAGATTACCAAAACATCACAAAACCTTAGATAACCTCAGATTACCAAAACCTCGCAAAACCTTAGATAACCTCACATTGCCAAAACTTCACAAAACCTTAGATAACCTCAGATTACCAAAACCTCAGACAACCTCAGATAACCTCAGAAACCCTCAGTAACCTCAGTTAACCTTAACCTCACAAAACCTCACAAAACCTCAGAATACCAAAACCTTACAAAACCTCAGAACACCAAAACCTCACAAAACCTTAGATAACCTCAGAAAACCTCAGATTACCAAAACCTCACAAAACCTCACAAAACCTTAGATAACCTCAGATTACCAAAACCTCACAAAACCAGAAAACCTCAGATTACCAAAATCTCACAAAACCTCAGATAACCTCAGATTACCAAAACCTCACAAAACCTTAAATCACCTCAGATTACCAAAACCTCACAAAACCTTAGATAACATCAGATTACCAAAACCTCACAAAACCTTAGATAACCTCAGATAACCTCAGATTACGAAAACCTCACAAAACCTCACAAAACCTTACAAAACCTCAGATAACCAAAACCTCATAAAAACTTAAATAACCTCATATTACCAAAACCTCACAAAACCTCAGATAACCTCAGATTACCAAAACCTCACGAAACCTTAGATAACCTCAGATTACCAAAACCTCACAAAACCTTAGATAACCTCAGATTACCAAAACCTCACAAAACCTCATATAACCTCAGATTACTAAAACCTCACAAAACCTCAGATTACCTCACATTACCAAAACCTCACAAAACCTTAGATAACCTCACATTACCAAAACCTCAGACAACCAGAAAACCTCAGATTATCAAAACCTCATAAAACCTTATATAACCTCAGATTACCAAAACCTTACAAAACCTCAGATAACCTCAGATTACCAAAACCTCACAAAACCTTAAATCACCTCAAATTACCAAAACCTCACAAAACCTTAGATAACCTCAGAAAACCTCAGATAACCTCAGATAAACTCAGATTACGAAAACCTCACAAAACCTCAGATAACCAAAACCTCATAAAACCTTAGATAACCTCAGATTACCAAAACCTCACAAAACCTCAGATAACCTAAGATAACCAAAACCTAACAAAACTTTAGATAACCTCAGATTACCAAAACCTAACAAAACTTTAGATAACCTCAGATTACCAAAACCTCACAAAACCTTAGATAACCTCAGATTACCAAAACCTCAGAAAACGTCAGATAACCCCAGTAAACCTTAACCTCAGAAAACCTCACAAAACCTCAGATCACCAAAACCTCATAAACCTCACAAAACCTCAGAAAACCTCAGATTACCAAAGCCTCACAAAACCTTAGATAACCTCAGATTACCAAAACCTCACAAAACCTTAGATAACCTCAGATTACCAAAACCTCACAAAACCTTAGATAACCTCAGATTACCAAAACCTCAGTAAACCTCAGATAACCTCAAAAAACCTCAGATAACCTCAATAAACCTTAACCTCAGAAAACCTCACAAAACCTCAGATCATCAAAACCTCATAAAACCTCACAAAACCTCAGAAAACCTCAGATTACCAAAACCTTACAAAACCTTAGATAACCTCAGATTACCAAAACCTCACAAAACCTTAGATAACCTCAGATTACCAAAACCTCACAAAACCTTAGATAACCTCAGATTACCAAAACCTCACAAAACCTGAGAATATCAAAACCTCACAAAACATCAGAATACCAAAACCTCACAAAACCTCATAAAACCTCATAAAACCTCAGATAACCTCAGTAAACCTTTACCTCAAAAGACCTCACAAAACCTCAGAAACATGTAATTTCCAAAATCCCCGTCCCACGTATACAATTTATTTCATTTTTTTTTACCATAAGAAAATAATAACTTCCATCTTTTTATCGTATTTTCTTTTCTTTGAAGGCAAACAATATTGATATGTGTTTTACAAAAACAAAAATATTCTATTTTTACAGTGACATTCATTTCCGGGGCAAAACATCTTAAGCAAACGTTACGCGTTTTACTAACCCCAACTTCATTGCATGAAAAGTGGAAAAGGATATATAACACTCGAGAATTATTATCTTCTATGTTCAACGTTGTTGAATACCAAAACCTCAGAAAACCTCAGGAAACCTTAACCTCACAAAACCTCACAAAACCTCAGAATACCAAAACTTCATAAAACCTCAGAATATCAAAACCTCACAAAACCTCAGAAAACCTCAGGAAACCTTTACCAAAAACAAAAAACAGTATCATTACATAAATAGATGATTAAATAATCTAAAAATTTATACGTACTGATATCCAGTGTCAATTTATAGTAAACAACTTATTTTTTAAAACCTCTTTTCGTATATTTCAAAAACTCTGCAAAAAGTCATCAGCTAAATTTTTAAAGTTTATAACAAAGATGTTTTTTTACTTTCCCATATGTATTTAATTAGTTTGGATCCAATTAAAGAATTTTTTTTCACATTTCTGGCCAAAATTTTCATCATTTTTCGAATTTCTGATTTCGTAACAAACGTCAAATCCTACACCTACGTTACTTACGTAATATATTGGCATAGGTTACATTGGTCAAGTTACGTACTACAATTACGTTACAATCGCCAATATTGTGTTACATCCGTCAGAATTGTGTTACTCTGTGTTACGTTACTTACGTAATTTATGTTAGAAACATAACTCTCATAAATATTACAATCGTTTCTCTTGTGTTACAAATGTTCAATAAGTTACGTCTGGTACGTTACCTTCGGATATAATGTTGCATTCGTTACATTGTCAGTTACGTTCGTTCAGCTATGTTACAAATGGCATAAGTTACAAGCGTTGTTTATGTTACAGATGCATGCTACTTCCGTCATGTTTATGTTACAAATATCTGAAAATTCAGTTACAAATGTTGACCAAAAAACGCCAAGGGGTCTACCTTAAATCTGTTTGCCTACTTTTAAGTTACATTCGTAGTCTTTTAAGTTACGTAAGTTTTGCTATCAGTGGTTATGATGAACACGGAGTTATATGAAAAGAGGAATACCTCTTACCATACCAAGGGACATAACTCTAAACGCGAGCAAGCTATACTTTTGTAACATTATCTAACATATATAACATGAATGTATGGTTAGGATAAAAGAGGAATAACTCTTACATTATCAAGTGACGTTACTCTAATCAGCTTAAACCAATATAATTGTGTCACTACTGAACTCAAGCAAATGCACAACGAAATAAAGGGTTGGATGTTTGGTTTAAGATTGAATACATTTTTTAACAGTAAGTATCATAAAAAAATTGGCAACATTTAAAAATTAGTGTATGGAAAGGTTTGAAAGCAAAGCCAAAAGCTTTTATTAACTCCTTTATCCTAACTCAGAAGCGACTGAAAGAACTATGAACGACTCGCAATTCAAGAACTAGTTGAATAACCTATGAACTAAGGTCCATCAAAGACCATGAACTACGGACCATCAAGCAACTAACTTAAAAAAAAATATGAACTACGGACCATCAAAGAACTACTTCAATGAACTATGAACTAGGGACATTCAAAAAACAAAATGAAAGAGCAATGAACTATCGATCATTAAAGAACTATTTCTTTAAATTATAAAATACAGGCCATCAAAGAATTAACTTACAGAACAATGAATAACACACAATCAAAGAACTACTTCAATGGCCCATGAAATAGTGAACATCAACGAACTAGCTGAAAGAACTATGAACTACGGGCAATTAAAGAACTAGTATTAAGGAACAAAATATTTACTTCCTTTAGGGGTTAAAGGATGAGATTAATATTCCTATGGTAAGATGAAGCTTAAAAACATTCTTAGTGTTTTGTGCAATTTTAACGTCTAGGTAGGATTGAAATTTCTGATAATGATATAGAGTCTTCTCACAGGTACGGGTGAAGTGCATATTAAAGGCGATTTAGCGCGCTAAAGTATCATAATCACGATGGCCTTTCCTTCGATTGTATTTGTTTTTGATAGAATGCTAGACCAAGTTGCAGTTGGTTTGCATTGTTTCGAAAACAATTTACAATTCATAGACACTGTCATGTTTGGGCACCATATTTTGGGGGTGTACAATCACTGGCAGGCGTTATACATCCTGAGGTGGTGTTTGGACCACCAATACATGTTTATGTATCTCCCTCTCGAACGGGTTGTGTATATGTAGATTATGTTAAGTTTCTTTTCTTGTAAATAACTGTTTTTAGTCTTAATTAGGCAGTGATTGGCCAATGTGATTTAACTTGATTATACTCTGGGAAATCATCCAGAGTTAAAAAATAAATCAATATCAGTTGCCACACACATACGGCTTTTGAATGTCCAAGGCACTGCAATTTTGTCGAAACGTTTTAGAAATTTGAAAAGACTCAACGAGCACATGAACTTTTACTTTGTAATTTACCTATGCCGCGGAACAATCCTTCACATGCAAGGACAAGAATTCATCGAGCAGTTTCATCGACAGATAAACCTTTCATTATTTAAGGTAAGGGTGTATTGTCAATAACCAGAACAAGGCGTACTTAATTGCTTCCTTTCCCCGTTATTCTTTTGTAATCGCTGATGCTGAATAATTCATAACTTATTAAATTAACAAAGCCACACAATATTAAGGCTTATTCTTTTTACATAAAAGGCTTATCCGATTTAATTTGTATCATGTTTTAGCCGATGTTTTAATAAGTATACATTACACAGAGCAAGATAGGCCTGTTTAATCGTATTATGTTTGCTCTAGACAAGGCTTAGCTGATTTTCAGTTGATTTGTATTAAGCATTTCATTTGATGCTGGTGAATATTAAGATAGTCTTTCAGGGTAACTAAGCCATACAACATTAAAGTTAAAAAAAATGTATGTAGGAATGTGGATAAAAAAGGCTTATCCAATGTTATTGTTTATCTTGGTTTAGCTTTTCTAATTGGTATTTATACATTACAAATCAAATGACGCGCCTAAATCATTCTGTTATAATTTTAGTTAAGCCTCTCCAATGCAATGCCAACATCAAGAATTAGGCTTAGCGTATTTTTTCTTATTCTTTACTGGACATTATTTCTATTTTGAAACTGGCGCATACCAATGAAAGCTATCGGTCCGACTAATTCAAATGCACATTGTGTTGCATTTTTATCTCCTGTAGTAATATTCTAGAAAAGGCTTAGCTGATTTGAAGTTTATTTTCATTTTGCATTGTAATCGATGATGCTGGATAATTCATAACTTATTAAATTAACAAAGCCACACAATATTAAGGCTTATTCTTTTTACATAAAAAGCTTATCCGATTTAATTTGTATCATGGTTTAGCCTATGTTTTAATAATTATATATATCAAAAAGCAAGATAGGCCTATTTAATCGTATTAAGATGAAAATTCGCTGTTAGACACAAATATCAGGAAAAAACCGGTATCTGTCGAGATTTCGTTACTTTTATTCCTAACCCATCACCCTATAACTAGGTTTTATCCACTTTGTTACCCATCATCTCATAACTAGGTTTTACCCACTTTGATAATGATAGTATAAATGAAATAAAAATTTACCAACAATTAAAAGAAACGAGAGACTGGATAAGTGAGGTAAGTCAGGTAAAGAAAGCTATTCCTAAAGAATGGAAGGACAAAATCAAGGGAGATAATGCACGGGTAAATGTACAAACTGACTCTGATTTATTAGTCTTTGATAAAGGAGTGGGTGTAAAACTTGATCAGGTAAATAATAAGTTTCTTTACTTAGCATTTATAAGAAAAAAGAAATCAGAGTCATACTGCAGAGGTATGTGGGAAGATTTGTTTCAGTTAGAAAGCAGTGGTTTGATTTTTCATGAATTATTTGAATTTATCAATGATATCTTAATAGAGAATAACGAAAAAAAATTTCAAATGGAAGCTATTCCATAATATTATTCCAAATGGAATCTTACTTAAAAGATGGAATATTATTGATAATGATGAATGTTGTATATGTAAAGTTAAGGATGATTATAAACACTATTTTATTGAATGTCAATGTGTAGACCCATTGTGGAATTTGATACATGATCTTTTACAAAAACATAATTACAATGTTCAGCTAAGAAATATGTATTACATCGTGATAGGATATAAGATTGTTGATAAGAAGTACAAAGAATTTAACATTCTTATGTCCCTGATTGGTTATACAATATATAAACACTACCACATCTCTAATAGAAGGGTAGACAGTTGTTCAATTGTGTCTTTATTCAAACATTTTCTTGAGAGAAAATTACTCCTACAACGATATAGAGATATAAAATTATTGAAAAGCATAGCATTGTATTTAAACGAGTAACATGTAAAAAACGAATAAAAAAGAATGATTAAAAGAATCAATAGAGAATGTGCAATGATGATAAACATGGCTCTGCGAGCTTATTAGCTCTTAAAATGTACTAAAATAGAAAGTTATGATCTATGTGTAAAGATGGGTAAATGAAAGTATTATGTTTACATGAAAAGGGCGTATTGGTGATATATACGCTGCGTGTGTACTGATGGTGATGGTGTTTTTACTGTGAGTATTCTCTATTTTTGTGTGGGTCTGTGTATAAACCAGCACGTATATGCAAGTATGCTGCCGTTAGTATAGAGTTTCTGCTTCTGTTTTAAGGGTACGTGTGTGCAAGGGTGTGTGTGTGTGTGTGTGTGTTTGAAGGAGAGAGAGAGAGAGAGAGAGAGAGAGAGAGAGAGAGAGAGAGAGAGAGAGAGAGAGAGAGAGACACACA